>NW_022990099.1:0-12500 GCF_902827175.1 Gymnodraco acuticeps | reverse complement strand
GTTCGTTTAGCTTATTGTTGGGGTCTATAAGTAATCATTTGTTACTACTGGGGCACACAAGAAAATGATAGGACCCAAATGCACGACTCCAGACAAAAAGATGGTTGAATTTACTTAAGGTGATTTGCAAGGCAATACAAACACTCATGGTAAACAAGGACTCCAAAAAATGACTTTACTAAATACTAACTTAAACTCACTGTCGCTCAGATATCAACTGGCTGACACATAACATAAGGCTCGCAACGATCTGGCACTGGGCACAGAGAAAACACAGATTACACACACAAGGGGCAAGGCAAGGCAAGGCAAGGCAAGGCAAGGCAAGGCAAGGCAAGGCAAGGCAAGGCAGGCAAGGCAAGGCAAGGCAAGGCAAGGCAAGGCAAGGCAAGGCAAGGCAAGGCAAGGCAAGGCAAGGCAAGGCAAGGCAAGGCAAGGCAGGCAAGGCAAGGCAAGGCAAGGCAAGGCAAGGCAAGGCAAGGCAAGGCAAGGCAAGGCAATGCAATGCAAGGCAAGGCAAGGCAAGGCAAGGCAAGGCAAGGCAAGGCAAGGCAAGGCAAGGCAAGGCAAGGCAAGGCAAGGCAAGGCAAGGCAAGGCAAGGCAAGGCAAGGCAAGGCAAGGCAAGGCAAGGCAAGGCAAGGCAAGGCAAGCAAGGCAAGGCAAGGCAAGGCAAGGCAAGGCAAGGCAAGGCAAGGCAAGGCAAGGCAAGGCAAGGCAAGGCAAGGCAAGGCAAGGCAAGGCAAGGCAAGGCAAGGCAAAGTGCTTGGGTAGGAGTCGAAGTACCTGAAATGAGAGAGGACATTACCAAAGTGAAACAGGAAATGACAGACAACAAAAAGGGTTAGCAGACTTGAAGATATTAACTAAACCGAGAAATAATACTAATACAAATAAACAAGGATAAAAAAACTAACAAATCATTTTACCAACCTTTCCTTTAATGTATCAAGAAACGCACACTTCAGTTGTATTGTTGGTCATTTCGAGGCCAGTTGTGATCATTCGTGTCTCCTTGGTTGTTGTTGCATCATCTCTGAATTCACTTGATATATTTTGTAATCTAATATGTGTGTCCCCACAAAGCCTCGCCCCCTGACGTCTCCTCTGAGTTTTAAATCTCCCCCATCCTGCTGACACGACATGTTTCCCCAAATCAACATCTTCACTTCACAGCTTTGAAGGTTTCAAGGTGACACTTACAGTAAGATGAAGGGCCTGCTTCTCCTGTTACAGTATTTGTGCTCGGACATAAATAACCCCCCCTCCAAATAAATTGGAAAGGAGAGACAATGATTAAACTTTTTGGGATTATTTATAGAGTGCTGAGCCGACACGCTGGGAGTTATTTATCCGGTGACCATCAAAAACATTTATGAGTCTGTTTCAGCAGTATGCTCCAAACAAGAAGCCATCAATCTACCCCCTCCTCTTCCTCACTATCTCTCCTCTTCTTCCTCTCAGCATCCTCCAGTTAGAGGCTGCCATAAAGGTCTGCCATCAATTTGAAATTCATCAGTCTTAGATTTGGTGTTGCAACACATTTCAAAACTAATGTGAGAGTAAAAAGTGTCCACAATGTGAGAGGAACAAATGCTGCTCCAAAAACAAGTTCAACAATCATGAAAACATGGTGTTTTCACTTGAAACGAGTCGAACAATCTGCCACTAGAACAAGTGAGAATGAGCTCGGTAACGGTACGTCCACACTGCAGCTTTAAACAAATCTTCAAACGCTTCCAACGCTTCTCCGCCCATTGACTTTGAATGGGGATGACGTCACTTTGCCTCGCTTTTCGCCGAACTGCATTGTGGGGGAGCGAAGCGAAGATTTCCAGGATTTCCAGGATTTTCAGGATTCAAAAGTTGAGCAATGTTCAACTTTTGAAGCTGAGCTGGAAGCGTCAGCCAATCAAATCCCGTTTATGCAAATCTGACAGTAGAAGTGCTAGCCAATCAAACCGCGTGCAAGCTGGGAGAGCCAGACCGCAGTTCATTTCCTCATATTCCAAACGAGAAATGACGGTAGCAAATCACCCGGTTCTTTACGACCAGAACTACCGGGATACAAACCGGAGGAGCCAGGCATGGAGGGAGGTGGCAGAGACAGTGGGTGAAACTGGTAGGTTTTCGCCTGTTTGGGGAGTTTATATATTTATATATTGCTCGCATAAAATCCCCGGGGTTTTTTGCTTTGTATGTCGGGGGCGGGAGATTCATGTGATTGGTTGTTGGTCGCGTTGCTCGCAAAAAATCCCCAAGCTTTCAGACACGCCCAGCTCCAAGCTTTTCAAGATTTTTGAAAAACTGCTGTGGGATATTTAGATAAATCAGATCTTGAGAGAAAACGTATTTTGAACTATATTTGACCAGAATCAGGAAATACTGTGTTACAAAATAAGCCGCAAATGCTCAAAAGTGTTTTGTTTTCTGATGTTATTCTGTGATTTTTCCAATAAATATGTATTTATGATCACAAATAGACCCGAAAGGAAACATAGAGAGAGCTAAAAGAGACCATAACGACTTGAAAACGACCAACAACAGCCACTAAAAGAGAATCCAACGGATCCAAAATGACCAGAAAGCAACGAAACAAATATTAAGTGAGAGTTAAAGGTAAACACAACCCCAAAGAGAATCCAAACGACTACTCTATGTGTGTTTCATCTGAGACACAACTCAAAAGAAGATTATTTGACTCAACAAGATGATGCATTGTGACCCGATATCTCCCTGCAGTGTCACTTCTGAAGTTAGTGTGTCTTATATCAGCTGGAGTTAGACAGCATGCCCTCTCCTCCTGATCGCTTCCCCGGCGACGACTCAGTCTAAATGTTGAGTCTGAAACGGTTTGTCTCCCTCAGTGTGTGTTCAGACAGAAGTGTGTGTTCAGACAGAAGTGTGTGTTCAGACAGAAGTGTGTGTTCAGACAGAAGTGTGTGTTGTCTCCACAAGGTGGTGTCAGCTCATTAGCTGAATGCTGCAGATCATCCTCACTGATGCACACCTTGTTGTGTTGCTGATACTTTATCCTCCACAGCTACTAGGGTGTGTGTGTGTGTGTGTGTGTGTGTGTGTGTGTGTGTGTGTGTGTGTGTGTGTGTGTGTGTGTGGTCTAGCATTACTATACTTGTGGGGACCTAAATCTGTTTACATAGACACGTGTGGGGACTGGCCTCCCTTATGGGGACAAATTGGAGATCCCCATGAGGGGAATCATTAATGTTAGGGTGAAGACTTGGTTAGGTTTAGGATTAGGGTAAGGTTAAGGGTTAGGGTTAGGGTTAGGATTAGGCATGTGTTGGTTATGGTTAAGGTTAGGATAAGTCTCCAGGAAATGCATGTAAGTCAATGTAATGTCCCCTGAAGTGATGTATACATGGTATGTGTGTGTGTGTGTGTGTGTGTGTGTGTGGTGTGTGTGTGTGTGTGTGTGTGTGGTGTGTGTGTGTGTGTGGTGTGTGTGTGTGTGTGTGTGTGTGTGTGTGTGTGTGTGTGTGTGTGTGTGTGTGTGTGTGTGTGCGTCTGAATTCATGGCCTTATTGGGAGACAATGAGCTCCTGGACACAGACATGCAAAAGGCCCCAAAAACCTCTCCGTTTCATGTTGATTTTGCGCTTGTGACCCTTTGAGTCTCTTTGGGGTTCGGTTTACCTTTAACTCGCACTTAGCGTTAGTTTCCTTGCTCTTTCTGGTCCGCTGTGATCAGCTGGAGGGCCTTTGGTGGTTGTTTTGGGTCTATTTGTGGTTGTGTATTAGTTGTTATAGTCTATTAGTAATCATTTAACCAACCTTTCCTTTACTGCAGCAGGAAACACACACTTCTTAGTTGTATTGTTGCTCCTTCTGATCATTTTGAGGCCATTTGTGATCATTTGGCGTTTCTTTAGTCGTTGTTTTGCTTTGTTCTAGTTGTTTGACTACTTTGTGTTATCTTTGTGTCTCTATGCTGTAATTTAATATCTCTAGTTTCATGTTTTAGCAGTTTTTCTAACCGTCTCTTTCTGATCTTTTTTTGTCTCCTACGTTAGAAATACATTTCCCTGTGAGGGATTAATAAAGTATGTCTTCTTCTTCTAGGTTATTCTAAGTAACTTCCTGGTTGTTCGTTGTCTTTCTGAGTGACATTTTAATCGTGAAGGCCAGGAGCACTCAGACAATTTGGCCCCTTCAATAATCCATGCATGCTCGAACCATCAGAAGTTATTGTGAGTGTTGTTGTTCCTCACAGTCAATCTGCCTGTCAGAGGGCGCTTGCTATCCTGTTGTACGGAGAGCAAAGTGTGACTCTGCAGTGAAGTGAGGCGAGGAAAACAAGCACTCATTACCACAGTTTGGGAGCTGGTGTGACCCCATGACCTTCAACATAAGAGCAGAGCAGTTCATTACCCACAATGCCTCTCCACCTCCTCTGAATAAGAGCAAGAAAACAGTGGAAATCCTCTCGTCTCTGTCCCCTATCTGACCTTTTTATACCCGCTGCATTTCATCCTCACTCAGGATTACTCTAACTGTGTTTAATAATCAGGAATCAATTAGTTTATCTTCCCCCAGATAATGAGTGATTATGCATTGCAGCTATTCGTAAACCTCCCTCCTCTCCAGAGTGATCATTGAGCTGGTTGTCAGCTCTCTAAAGCTGACAGGGTTAACTAACCATGACTCAGCGCTTCTATAAACACTGGTGGAGGATTAGGAAGTGGATCCTGAGGAGAGTGACACTGAATTCAATAACTCAGACACCAATAGAGCGGCGCAGGGATGACGTATTTACCCGGAAGTAAGCTGCTGGTTCCCTCGACAAAAAAGCCACGGGATTTCTCCATAGGATTTTGGAATAATAAAATAATAGGTCTGTGGAAAGCGAACCTGTTTGATAAATAATAATAATAATGCATTACATTTTTTATTAGAGCACTTTTACAGGTGCTCAAAGCGCTTTACAATGACATAAATGTCATTACTGTGGACATTACCCACAGGAGCAAATGCAGGTAAAGTGTCTTGCCCAAGGACACAACGGCCTGACGCAGTGGCGGCAGGTTTCGAACTGGAGTTCACCAACGCCCCCTGATCTGATGATCAACTGTTACGGTGTGCAGGAAGCAGGACCCAAATGCAGATTTAAGTGACAAAATAATTCCTTTATTTCAAGGCTACAATATTCAGAGACAGAACAGAACATTCACCGCAGTTTACTCACAACACAAGACGAACCGACACTGAACACAGGAAGAGACTAAATACAGGAAGGGGTAATCACAAGACGAGACACAGCCGGGCAGGGGAGGAGAAACACAAGGGCCACAGGTGAAAACAATCAGACAACTAGACACACCGGGGAAACTAACGACGGGAGGAAAAACACAGGAAGAAGGACCAGACAATATACAAGGATGAAAATACCCATAACCAGACATACAAAACTACAACACAGACAGATCCTAACATCAACGCTCTAACCACTGCACCAAAACCGCCCTAACCTAACCCTAAATGCACGTTTAGTTCAGCCGGATAATCTCCACATGTCTACCCTACTTTTATAATTTTCTAATCATAAATACAGTACAACGGCCTCCACGACTTCTGTAGCCTATTCAGCGACTTGGTAACAACCATCGTTTTTCAGAAATCACCAGTGGGGTCACTGCTGATAGATTTAATGTCGTAGAACCTCAGACCTTATTTCAGCTATTTTCCAAAAACATGTTCAAATATCCCATTGGCTCTGAGACCAGGGAACAGGAAGTGGTCAAATGCTAACTCACTTCTGGGTTTTAGGACTCGTTCATGGGGGGGAGCCAGGGGGAGCTTAAAGAGGAGGGGGGAGGCCGACTTTGAGATAAATAGGGGGAGCCCAAAAAAATCGTGCATATTTGTGTCACACAGATTAGAAATGTTGAGTTTCTGTAAATAAAGGTTCTTGAAATAAATAATAGTCATTGTTCATTAGAGTTTCTGAATATTTCTGTACGTGGCGGCGCTTAATTCTTTATGCTACTTACGTTGCTATGGTTACGGCGGCGATGCCGGCGCGGTATTTGACATTTTCATATTGATATTTTTTTAACTCTGGCTTTGTAATAAAAAATATGGCGAAACGAAAACAGCCAAGCAGCTTTTGTATTCACAAGCAAAGAAGCGAAGGATTCTAAAAATGACAACGTGAACGGAACAACTTTTAGCTGCAAATGGGCAATTCGAACACTCTATATATCCAAGATTGACTCCAATTCTATAAGATATGTGCTTAAAACATGTTGCAACACACAAAACAGTTCCTCTTAAAACAGTGAGCTTATAGGCCAACACAGAAATGCTAATACATGAATATGGTCACAATTTCTCTCGTGCATTTTGATTTAAATCCTGTTTAATGACTTCAGATGAGAAGTATAACTCAAAACGTGTTATTTCACTGCTAATGATCAGTGTTGACAGATGGTATAATACACTGAGAGGATTAAAGGGGCTCGGGGGAAATGGTCCTCCAGGTATCAGATGGAGAAAATCACGTCATTTAATTAACCTAGTAGTTTGAACTGACTTTCTGGAAGTCTATCTATATGCATACTTCTGCTTTACGGCACAATTTGTACTGAAAGTAGAAGTTATTTTGGGCCATGAAAGGAATAAAGTAGAGATCAAAGTCAACTTTATTGTTTCAGTTTGTGTGTACAGACAGAGACCGAAATACTGTTTCTCACAATCCAGAGGAATACAAAATACACACATATATATATAATATATATATATACAATCAACAGACACATGTATACATTATGCACACAAGGATCAATACATGCAGAATAACATTCACTTCAAAATCTGTGAAAAAAGTACAAGACTGTCCGCAGCAGCGTAACAAGTGTCTGGCTGCAAAGTGAACATGCAGAAAAATGTAGACTAAGGGTTCATAGGTTTTTGAGAAAACTACAATAGCAGCAGATCCAAAGCTTCAATATTCAGAGTGTGAGGGCAAGTTGGAGCAGATGGTGCCGCGGCAGCAGCCTGCGAAACTCATGATTGTTTTTCCAATTTGACCTGTGCGAAGCCACGCAGATAATCACCGTCGGTGGGATCATGGATTTAGACCTCTGTAATGCCCGCAGCGTTCTCAAGACAACGACGTGCAGCTCACCTCAGCTTAGAGCGGCAGCTGGGGCTTTGTGGGGATGGAAAACAGACGATATGTAGACGGAGAGAAACACTTCTTATTCTGCAGAAGAAGAGACCGCTCTGACCCTCAGTCACTCATAGTCAGAGCTGGGAAGTAGTGGAGTACAAATACTTCGTTACTCAACACTTTTCTGGTATCAGTACTTTACTCCACTACTTTTTACTTTGACTTCTTACCTGTTTAATACCTGTACTTTCTACTTCTTACACTTTGAACACAAATACCTGTACTTTCTACTTCTTACATGTTGAACACAAATACCTGTACTTTCTACTTCTTACACTTTGAACACAAATACCTGTACTTTCTACTTCTTACACTTTGAACACAAATACCTGTACTTTCTACTTTTTACATGTTGAACTCAAATACCTGTACTTTCTACTTCTTACATGTTGAACTCAAATACCTGTACTTTCTACTTCTCACATGTTGAACTCAAATACCTGTACTTTCTACTTCTTACATGTTGAACTCAAATACCTGTACTTTCTACTTCTTACATGTTGAACACAAATACCTGTACTTTCTACTTCTTACATGTTGAACACAAATACCTGTAATTTCTACTTCTTACATGTTGAACTCAAATACCTGTACTTTCTACTTCTCACATGTTGAACACAAATACCTGTACTTTCTACTTCTCACATGTTGAACTCAAATACCTGTACTTTCTACTTCTTACATGTTGAACTCAAATACCTGTACTTTCTACTTCTTACATTACAATTACATGTTGAACACAAATACCTGTACTTTCTACTTCTTACATGTTGAACACAAATACCTGTACTTTCTACTTCTTACATGTTGAACTCAAATACCTGTACTTTCTACTTCTTACATGTTGAACCCAAATACCTGTACTTTCTACTTCTTACATGTTGAACCCAAATACCTGTACTTTCTACTTCTTACATGTTGAACCCAAATACCTGTACTTTCTACTTCTTACATGTTGAACACAAATACCTGTACTTTCTACTTCTTACATGTTGAACACAAATACCTGTACTTTCTACTTCTTACACTTGAAACACAAATACCTGAACTTTCTACTTCTTACATGTTGAACACAAATACCTGTACTTTCTACTTCTTACACTTTGAACACAAATACCTGTACTTTCTACTTCTTACATGTTGAACACAAATACCTGTACTTTCTACTTCTTACATGTTGAACACAAATACCTGTACTTTCTACTTCTTACATGTTGAACACAAATACCTGTACTTTCTACTTCTTACATGTTGAACTCAAATACCTGTACTTCTACTTCTTACATGTTGAACTCAAATACCTGTACTTTCTACTTCTTACATGTTGAACACAAATACCTGTACTTCTACTTCTCTTCTTAACATGTGAACACAAATACCTGTACTTTCTACTTCTTACATGATGAACACAAATACCTGTACTTTCTACTTCTCACATGATGAACACAAATACCTGTACTTTCTACTTCTTACATGTTGAACTCAAATACCTGTACTTTCTACTTCTTACATGTTGAACACAAATACCTGTACTTTCTACTTCTTACATGTTGAACACAAATACCTGTACTTTCTACTTCTTACATGTTGAACTCAAATACCTGTACTTTCTACTTCTTACATGTTGAACACAAATACCTGTACTTTCTACTTCTTACATGTTGAACTCAAATACCTGTACTTTCTACTTCTTACATGTTGAACCCAAATACCTGTAGGCCTACTTTCTACTTCTTACATGTTGAACTCAAATACCTGTACTTTTCTACTTCTTACATGTTGAACTCAAATACCTGTACTTTCTACTTCTTACATGTTGAACTCAAATACCGGTACTTTCTACTTCTTACATGTTGAACTCAAATACCTGTACTTTCTACTTCTCACATGTTGAACCCAAATACCTGTACTTTCTACTTCTCACATGTTGAACTCAAATACCTGTACTTTCTACTTCTTACATGTTGAACTCAAATACCTGTACTTTCTACTTCTTACATGTTGAACACAAATACCTGTACTTTCTACTTCTTACATGTTGAACACAAATACCTGTACTTTTCTACTTCTTACATGTTGAACTCAAATACCTGTACTTTCTACTTCTTACATGTTGAACCCAAATACCTGTACTTTCTACTTCTTACATGTTGAACCCAAATACCTGTACTTTCTACTTCTTACATGTTGAACTCAAATACCTGTACTTTCTACTTCTTACATGTTGAACCCAAATACCTGTACTTTCTACTTCTTACATGTTGAACACAAATACCTGTACTTTCTACTTCTTACATGTTGAACACAAATACCTGTACTTTCTACTTCTTACACTTTGAACACAAATACCTGTACTTTCTACTTCTTACATGTTGAACACAAATACCTGTACTTTCTACTTCTTACACTTTGAACACAAATACCTGTACTTTCTACTTCTTACATGTTGAACTCAAATACCTGTACTTTCTACTTCTTACATGTTGAACTCAAATACCTGTACTTTCTACTTCTTACATGTTGAACTCAAATACCTGTACTTTCTACTTCTTACATGTTGAACTCAAATACCTGTACTTTCTACTTCTTACATGTTGGAACTCAAATACCTGTACTTTCTACTTCTTACATGTTGAACACAAATACCTGTACTTTCTACTTCTTACATGTTGAACACAAATACCTGTACTTTCTACTTCTCATATGATGAACACAAATACCTGTACTTTCTACTTCTTACATGTTGAACACAAATACCTGTACTTTCTACTTCTTACATGTTGAACTCAAATACCTGTACTTTCTACTTCTCATATGATGAACACAAATACCTGTACTTTCTACTTCTTACATGTTGAACACAAATACCTGTACTTTCTACTTCTTACATGTTGAACACAAATACCTGTACTTTCTACTTCTCATATGATGAACACAAATACCTGTACTTTCTACTTCTTACATGTTGAACTCAAATACCTGTACTTTCTACTTCTTACATGTTGAACACAAATACCTGTACTTTCTACTTCTTACATGTTGAACACAAATACCTGTACTTTCTACTTCTTACATGTTGAACTCAAATACCTGTACTTTCTACTTCTTACATGTTGAACTCAAATACCTGTACTTTCTACTTCTTACATGTTGAACTCAAATACCTGTACTTTCTACTTCTTACATGTTGAACTCAAATACCTGTACTTTCTACTTCTTACATGTTGAACTCAAATACCTGTACTTTCTACTTCTTACATGTTGAACTCAAATACCTGTTACATGTTGAACACAAATACCTGTACTTTCTACTTCTTACATGTTGAACACAAATACCTGTACTTTCTACTTCTCATATGATGAACACAAATACCTGTACTTTCTACTTCTTACATGTTGAACACAAATACCTGTACTTTCTACTTCTTACATGTTGAACTCAAATACCTGTACTTTCTACTTCTTACATGTTGAACCCAATACCTGTACTTTCTACTTCTCACATGATGAACACAAATACCTGTACTTTCTACTTCTTACATGTTGAACACAAATACCTGTACTTTCTACTTCTCACATGATGAACACAAATACCTGTACTTTCTACTTCTTACATGTTGAACACAAATACCTGTACTTTCTACTTCTTACATGTTGAACACAAATACCTGTACTTTCTACTTCTTACATGTTGAACACAAATACCTGTACTTTCTACTTCTTACATGTGAACTCAAATACCTGTACTTTCTACTTCTTACATGTTGAACACAAATACCTGTACTTTCTACTTCTTACATGTTGAACTCAAATACCTGTACTTTCTACTTCTTACATGTTGAACCCAAATACCTGTACTTTCTACTTCTTACATGTTGAACTCAAATACCTGTACTTTCTACTTCTTACATGTTGAACCCAAATACCTGTACTTTCTACTTCTCACATGTTGAACTCAAATACCTGTACTTTCTACTTCTTACATGTTGAACACAAATACCTGTACTTTCTACTTCTTACATGATGAACTCAAATACCTGTACTTTCTACTTCTTACATGTTGAACTCAAATACCGGTACTTTCTACTTCTTACATGTTGAACTCAAATACCTGTACTTTCTACTTCTCACATGTTGAACACAAATACCTGTACTTTCTACTTCTTACATGTTGAACACAAATACCTGTACTTTCTACTTCTCACATGTTGAACACAAATACCTGTACTTTCTACTTCTTACATGTTGAACTCAAATACCTTTACTTTCTACTTCTTACATGTTGAACCCAAATACCTGTACTTTCTACTTCTTACATGTTGAACTCAAATACCGGTACTTTCTACTTCTTACATGTTGAACTCAAATACCTGTACTTTCTACTTCTTACATTTTCCAAACAGAATCAGAATACCTTTATTAGTTCCACAGAGGGGAAATGTGCAGCGTTACAGCAGGAAAGAGCCACAGACAGCTTAGTGTTGCATATCTTACATGCGTTAAAAAAGTACTAAGTTATAATATAATAAACAATAGGCTAAAAAAAGATTAAAAGTTACATAATTTTCAAAAATACAGATCAAAAACAAATCAAATCCTGTGCAGTTCTTAGGATTTAGCAGCCCGGTATATATTACAGTTATTAAAGATGGCATATGTATATAAAGTATATATTGCACATAGTTTGACGGTATTTAACAGCAGCAAGTTACACAATTTACAAAATACAAGATACATACCTTGTAACAGTAACAAGGGTTTAGCAGCAGTTATTAATGGCATATATTTATAGCACATATTGCACAAAGTTGGTTTGTATTTAGCAGCAAGGGGGGATATAGTCTGTGTTGTGGTGTGTGTAGGAGGGTCTACTAGGGGCCGTGCTGGTTGTAAAGTCTGACCGCTGCAGGAAGGAAGGACCTGCGGTATCTCTCCGTGAGACAGCGGGGGTGCAGCAGCCTGTCGCTGAAGGAGCTGCACAGTGAGGACAGGGTGTCCTGGAGGGGGGGGGGGGGACATTGTCCAGCAGGGAGGACAGCTTGGCTGCCATTCTCCTGTCTCCCACCCCTCCACAGTGTCCAGAGGACTCCTGTCTCCCACCTCCTCCACAGTGTCCAGAGGACTCCTGTCTCCCACCTCCTCCACAGTGTCCAGAGGACTCCTGTCTCCCACCTCCTCCACAGTGTCCAGAGGACTCCTGTCTCCCACCACCTCCACAGTGTCCAGAGGACTCCTGTCTCCCACCACCTCCACAGTGTCCAGAGGACTCCTGTCTCCCACCTCCTCCACAGTGTCCAGAGGACTCCTGTC
>NW_022990098.1:0-77579 GCF_902827175.1 Gymnodraco acuticeps | reverse complement strand
GTTCTGTCTGTCTGACTTTTGTTTTGTTATGTTTGTGTTTGCCCTATTACTTGTAAAGCGACCTTGGGTCCCTTGAAAGGCGCGATATCAATCCAAGCTATTATTATTATTATTATAACCATCCAAAATCCTCTGTTTGAAGACATTCAAGAAAAAGTGAAATCATGATGAGACTTTGTGATTTAACTCAAGAGAGAAGACAACCATTAGTTATAAAACTTTATCTGTCATGCAAACATCTCACAAACACAATAAATACTGTCAGTTTTAAAGAATAGCGGCACGTTTCAGCTCAGTGATTGAAAATACAGTCAAAGGAGCAAACTAGATGCAGATCCGAGAAATAGGAATATCTTTTGGTTTTTTGGATCAAAAAAGACATTTTAAAGACATCTCTTTGTCCAGGAAATCCAGAGTTTAAACCCGATATAAAAGATTTTACACACAGTTGTTAACACACACACACACCAACCTTTGTACATGCCCACAAGAATCTATATCTGAAACAACACACTTTTAACTGGCTTATAAACACTCCTCAGCGTGTTAGTAGGACGAGTATGACCAAAGTTCGAAAGTCTCTTTTTTAGGACATTCAGACAGTTAGAGACTCAACACTGTCACGTTGTCTGCCAGCGCGATGATGGACAGAGGACAGATGTTTTCTGCACAGCTGGACCTATGCTGTCGCTCCACAGAGTCTGACAGAGGGCGGGACTTCCGGACTGTCGTCTGATCGACCAATCAGGAACGGCCATGTCTGTTAGAGAGAAAGACGGCCGGATGAACACATCTTCACTTCAGCAGTGAAACAGTCATGCATTAAAAGTACATAAGCATCAAGTTAAAAGTACTCAATATGCATATAATCATTGATGCATTATGATGTAGTGTTGATATGTTTTAATCACATTAATGTTGAAGCTATTAAGGAGAGGTTTTTGTTTGCTATGCATTCTTGATTGTCACAAATGCATCCACGCAATTATATCTATATCCAATTGAATGCATCATCATTTATTCTGTAACTGCAACACCTCACATCCTCAAGTCAGCAGTAAAACCCCAGTGGAGAAATACTCTGTTACAAGTCAAAGTTAAAGTCAAAGTCAAAGTTAAAGTCAAAGTTAAAGTCAAAGTCAAAGTTAAAGTCAAAGTTAAAGTCAAAGTTAAAGTTAAAGTCAAAGTTAAAGTCAAAGTTAAAGTCAAAGTCAAAGTTAAAGTCAAAGTTAAAGTCAAAGTTAAAGTTAAAGTCAAAGTTAAAGTCAAAGTTAAAGTCAAAGTTAAAGTCAAAGTTAAAGTCAAAGTTAAAGTTAAAGTCAAAGTTAAAGTTAAAGTCAAAGTTAAAGTTAAAGTCAAAGTTAAAGTTAAAGTCAAAGTTAAAGTTAAAGTCAAAGTTAAAGTTAAAGTCAAAGTTAAAGTTAAAGTCAAAGTTAAAGTTAAAGTTAAAGTTAAAGTCAAAGTTAAAGTCAAAGTTAAAGTCAAAGTCAAAGTTAAAGTTAAAGTCAAAGTCAAAGTTAAAGTTAAAGTCAAAGTTAAAGTCAAAGTTAAAGTCAAAGTTAAAGTTAAAGTCAAAGTTAAAATCAAAGTTAAAGTCAAAGTTAAAAGTTAAAGTTAAAGTCAAAAGCACACACCATCAAAGTAAAAGTACTCTTTATGCATTTCTGTAAAAACACATATATTATATTAGTGGATTATAATCATTGATGCATCACTGTGTGTTTATCACGTGGATTGTGCAGCTAGTGAAAGAGATGCTTAATAGTTGGTAGATATCACAAATAAAATCTATGCAATTCTATCTTTATCCCAATTTAATAATCATCATTGTTCTGTAATTATGTTTGGCTCTTTTGATCTGAATCGCAAAGTTTCTAAAGTCATAAAATAAAAGTAAAACTGACGATATATACTCCTTAATTGTAGTGGATTAGAAGTATAAACGTTGCAAGTAAAGTACCTAAAGATTTTACTCTATAAAGTATTTGAGTAAATGTACTTAGTTACAGTAAAGAAACATCACATTAAAGGTCACTATAAAATGATTAAAATAGTTTACACACCACACTTAATAAAAACACTTTAATCTAGTGTCAGTATCTGATCTTTTCACAATACCTAAAGATTGTGCTCTATAAAGTATTTGAGTAAATTGTACCTTACTGTACTTTAGAGATGATTACAATCCTAACTCCTAACTTAAAGGTGGGGTAGGTCAGTTTGAGAAACCGGCTCGAGATACACTTGTTGTTATATTCCATGGAATGCTCTTAACATCCCGATAGCAATGAATATCTGAAGTGCTTTGACAACAAATCCATATAAATATTTCATCAGTGGAAGCCGTGGCGCTGTAAAAAGCTCGACCAATCATCTGAGCCGGCTAAAGTAACTGGATGGCCTACCTGCCTGTCAGCCTTCCATCTGGGCACAAACTGATCTCGTGCCCTCATTGGTCAAGTGCGCGTTCGTGTGTGTTGGAGGAGGGGCTCTGTGAGGAAGTGGCAGATTTGTTCCGGCTGTGTATTTTCAAATTCTAGCGCACTCGAGCTGCTTTCTCCAAACTTACTTACCCCACCTTTAAGTTATAAAATAAGTCATACTCAGTGCCATGTCTACACTGTAGCTTATGTGAATATGCCAATAAAACCTTTGAATTGAATTGAATCTCTTTAACCTAGTGTCAGTATGTGATCTTGTGAACAGTACCAGGTTGACAGGATGTCCGCAGCTCTGGAGCCGGTCCTCCTGCAGAATCTGCCTCAGGTGAGAGATGTAGCTCGAGCGAGGCGCAGAGTGTCCAGTTTGGGAGAGCTTAGTGTCAGCTGGGACCCACGGAGGCTGGTCTTCAGTCTGGAGAACGCTTTACCTCAGGACCCTCATCCTGGACCTCTCTCTGGCGTTAGCTGCGTTTCTCTGAGTCTGCAAAAGTACACACATCCTTTACTCAAGTAGAAGTACAGATACTCGTGTTTAAAAATACTCTGGTAAAAGTACTGACTAAACTTCTTTACTCAAGTACAAGTAAAGAAGTATGGGCTTCGAAATGTACTTAAAGGTCCCCTATTATACTGTTTGTCATCAATATATCACAGGTCTCAGATATATACAGAGCCTGTCTCTGATTGGCTGAAACACCAAACAGATCATTGCAGCATTACCCATAATCCCCTCTGTTTCAGCCCTGTTTCCAAAGTGCTGATTCTCTGTCTGTTACTTTAGATCAGGGGTACTCAAATACAAATCTTAAAGGTCCAAAATAAATGTTTCAATAAGACAAAGGTCCGTTTATCACGGTCATTCAAACTTTTAAACAATTGCAACAAGATTCTTAACACGAGGTTGCAAAAACAAAAATAATCTGTATGCAGCAGTTTTCATTGTTATTGTGTCTGTGCTTGACCCCTCAGAGTCGCAGAGCTGCACAGTTATGAATAAAGGCAGCTGCACCCTCTTTCATTCAGCATTCCCATTATTGCTTTATAATGTATTGCCCCTTGTGTGTCCACTGAGGTTCGTCAGGCCCAACACATCTTCAACAAATTCCCCCTTTGCCTCATCATAAAAACTCACAAAACACCAGCAACTGAGCATTGGTCAGTGGTGTCAGTGGACTCACCCACAGCTAAGGAAATGCACTGTGCATTTTTTATTCCATCACAAAGCTGATGAATCAAATCACCAGCCAGTATTATGTTCTTCTGGTTGCTGTGGAATCTGAGAGGGGGGATTTGCTTGATTTGACCTGTTATTTTCCTCTTTTTGTTTGCCTTCAACATGGTCTCCATCACTTCAGTCATGCATTCTTTTATACTGCAGTTATTATCCAGTGGAGAGTCCTTACCTACTGGCCTAGTTCAATCAAAGTGGGTTACTTTTTTTGGCTGGGCAGTGTAGTTTACACACCGTCTTATTTGACTTTCTCAGGACTTAAAACAGTTTTTTGGGGGCAGACCCCCATCAAAGAAAAAATATATTTACACACGTAAGGTCATCATCTTAATAGTTGTGTATGCTCATCCGTGAGCAGAGCATCAAGTTGACATGTCTATTACAGCTGAATGCGGCGATTACCATGTTGTTCAGCAAAACGCCTCACAAACGTATTAAGATCAAAGCTTTAGTGCGTTTTGATTCAATGCTGAGTACAGCCAAACTGACAGTCTCTTCTCTCATTGTAGACCGCAACTACCTCATTCCTTCAGCGCTTGGGTCAGAATGCTTCTCGTTTTGCGCCGTCCAGTTCAAAATGAAATCGCCGCCAATCGTATGTCCACGCTCGCGCCAGGACCGGGGAGAGGGTTACATGACGTGCATCTTGTGCTGCATTCACTTGCACTCGGACATTAGAGACTTTCTCTCATAAATGTCCGATGAGCCACAACTTTTCTTTCAAAACAAAGCTGCCAACTGGGGTGGCAGCTGGGGTGGCAAGGCTTATTTTTAGGGTGTCAGTTGCCACCCCGGTAGGGTGAAACTAGGCTACTAGCTACAGTACAGATGGAACTAGATAGCTGTTAACTCTCGCTCTGAATTTATTTATTAAAATTCTCGCTCTGACTTAGACAGGTTGAAAGAGACACACACATTTTTCCCACCCAACATTCCGCGAAGACCCGCCCTACTGTGCCTCTGATTCGCAGATTGTTTGGGGGGAAAAAACGCTGACTGATGCTGAATGTGATTGGACCAAAGCGTTGACACACACAGGTGGAACACAGTGGAACAGTCAGACATGCAGAGCGCTGTTTGCAGTGGACATAGCGGTAGAATTTTGACTCGTTGCGAATGCGTTGTGGCGATGTCTCACATATAATACAGAGAGATAATACATATGAAAAGTATAATTTGCTCAGAGTCCGGAGACAGTGGTGGTTCGGTCCGGATCCGGACCGGAGTCCGTAGTTTGAGGATGCCTGCTTTAGATGAAAATAAGGAGCCCCTCCCCACGCCCCTCTGAGAGACATTTGGTTACACCATTTGGGGGGGGGGCTTGGTTGCTGAATGGCTAATGGTTACACAAGACAACACATCGTTATGACATCATCAAGTGGCCAAAATCTGATCAGCTCATTTTCAGACAGGTTTTTATAGAAATTGATCAAAAAGAGAGAGAATCTTTGTTCAGAGACTTTCAGAGTCTCTTTCCACAGAGGGGACACATGTGTGATGTAGAAGAGACATGAGAAGAGGGACACATTTGATGTAGAAGGACATGAAGAAGAGGGGACACATGTTGATGTAGAAGAGACATGAAGAAGAGGGGACACATGTTGATGTAGAAGAGACATGAAGAAGAGGGGACACATGTTGATGAAGAAGAGACATGAAGAAGAGGGGACACATGTTTGATGTAGAAGAGACATGAAGAAGAGTGGGACACATGTTGATGTAGAAGAGACATGAAGAAGAGGGGACACATGTTGATGTAGAAGAGACATGAAGAAGAGGGGACACATGTTGATGTAGAAGAGACATGAAGAAGAGGGGACACATGTTGATGTAGAAGAGACACTAAAGAAGAGGGGACACATGTTGATGTAGAAGAGACATGAAGAAGAGGGGACACATGTTGATAGTATAAGAGACCCATGTAGAGACACGAGGGGACAACATGTTGATGTAGAAGAGACATGAAGAAGAGGGGACACATGTTGATGTAGAAGAGACATGAAGAAGAGGGGACACATTGTTGATTGAGAGACATGAAAAGGGGACACATGTTGATGTAGAAGAGACATGAAGAAGAGGGACACATGTTGATGTAGAAGAGACATGAAGAAGAGGGGACACATGTTGATGTAGAAGAGACATGAAGAAGAGGGGACACATGTTGATGTAGAAGAGACATGAAGAAGAGGGGACACATGTTGATGTAGAAGAGACATGAAGAAGAGGGGACACATGTTGATGTAGAAGAGACATGAAGAAGAGGGGACACATGTTGATGTAGAAGAGACATGAAGAAGAGGGGACACATGTTGATGTAGAAGAGACATGAAGAAGAGGGGACACATGTTGATGTAGAAGAGACATGAAGAAGAGGGGACACATGTTGATGTAGAAGAGACATGAAGAAGAGGGGACACATGTTGATGTAGAAGAGACATGAAGAAGAGGGGACACATGTTGATGTAGAAGAGACATGAAGAAGAGGGGACACATGTTGATGTAGAAGAGACATGAAGAAGAGGGGACACATGTTGATGTAGAAGAGACATGGAGAAAAGGGGACACATGTTGATGTAGAAGAGACATGAAGAAGAGGGGACACATGTTGATGTAGAAGAGACATGGAGAAAAGGGGACACATGTTTGATGTGTAGAAGAGACATGAAGAAGAGGGGACACATGTTTGAGTAGAAGAGACATGAAGAAGAGCGTTTTGGCCCATTTTGGAAAACACATCAGTGGATTATAATCATTAATGCATCACTGTGTTCATCACTTAGATTGTGCAGCTACTGAAGGAGAAGCTTTGTTTGCGATGCTTAATAGTTGGTAGATTTCACAAATAAATCTGTGCAATTCTACTCTTTATCCAATTTAATTTAATTTAATCTGTAATTATGTTTGGCCTCTTGATCTGAATCTGCATCCTGATAACTAAAGTTATAACATGGAAATACTCCTTCTTGTAGTGGATTAGCAGTATAAAGTTGCAGGAAGTATTATTACTGAAAGTAAAGTACCTAAAGATTACAGTACTCGAGTATAAGTACTTTACTGTTTAAGAAACATCACATTGAAGGTCAGTACACACTCAGTAACAAAGTATTTTGTTCTCCACTACCTCTGGCCTCTCGTCCTTCTGCCCTTTGGACACTTTGCTCTTCATTCTCCCGCTCGTCCTCCTCGTCTAAACTCCTGCAGATCTTCCTCCTCCTCGTCACGTAATCCTCAGCATCACTCGCAGCGGAGCCGGTGGACATCACCTTTAACTCTGAAGGACTCTCAGCTTTAAGAGAGGAGGAAACACCAGGATAGGAAGCAACTTGTTCTGGTCACCTCTTCAACAGCACCAACAGATCTGAGCTCTTGCTCTTTCTAAACCTGCAACATGCCTCACGCTGATCTCCCCTCTAATTTAAGGGTCTTGGCATCTGTGCCGAACATTTCTCCTCCCCCTTTCTCTCTAATCCACCGCGACCTCAGACAGACCACAACCCTCCTCGTGCTTCTTATTTATTAAACACAAAATGCTCATCATAGAACGAGCCCTCAGAAAGAAACCCAAAAGAACTAAGAGGAGCAAAACTAGAAACAAATACAACATGATCACAAGAAACAACCTGTGTGTGTTACTGTTTGCACATCTAGTGGAAAGTGGATTTCTGACGAGTGACAGTCAAATTCAGATCATCTTCAATCAATCAATGTTTATTTATAGCCCAAAATCACATGTTACATTCGTCTCAGTGGACTTCACAGTTTGGACAGAATATCAGTATGACAATACGACACCCTCTGTCCTTAGACCCTCTGTCCTTAGACCCTCTGTCCTTAGACCCTCTGTCCTTAGACCCGCTGTCCTTAGACCCTCTGTCCCTCTGTCCTTAGACCCTCTGTCCTTAGACCCGCTGTCCTTAGACCCTCTGTCCTCAGACCCTCTGTCCTTAGACCCTCTGTCCTTAGACCCTCTGTCCTTAGACCCTCTGTCCTTAGACCCTCTGTCCTTAGACCCTCTGTCCTCAGACCCTCTGTCCTTAGACCCTCTGTCCTTAGACCCTCTGTCCTTAGACCCTCTGTCCTCAGACCCTCTGTCCTCAGACCCTCTGTACCTTAGACCCTCTGTCCTCAGACCCTCTGTCCTCAGACCCTCTGTCCTTAGACCCTCTGTCCTCAGACCCCTTTGTCCTTCAGGACCCTCTGTCCTTAGACCCTCTTTCCTCAGACACTCTGTCCTTAGACCCTCTGTCTTTAGACCCTCTGTCCTTAGACCCTCTGTCCTTAGACCATCTGTCCTTAGACCCTCTGTCCTCAGACCCTCTGTCCTTAGACCCTCTGTCCTTAGATCCTCTGTCCTCAGACCCTCTGTCCTCAGACCCTCTGTCCTTAGACCCTCTGTCCTCAGACCCTCTGTCCTTAGACCCTCTATCCTTAGACCCTCACATCGTACAAGGAAAAACTTCCAGAGAAACCCACCAGTTTAAAGAGGAACATGGGAGAAACCTCAGGGAGAGCAACAGAGGAGGGATCCCTCTCCCAGGACGGACAGACGTGCAATAGATGCCGTGTGTAAATTGAAAAGATAATACATTTGCAACATAGGTAGTCCAAATGTTTGGAAATGCATGTGTGTATATTAATTGAACTATTCTCATCTCACACTGCACTGTAACTTTTATTCATGTACCTGTTATTCATGTTATACTATCTTTTCTTGTTAATGTTTCTAATGTGTTTTATGCTCTTAATGTCTTTCCTTTCTGTAAAGCACCTTGTGTTGAAAAGTGCTTGCCTTGCCTGATCCCTTTTTCTGTTGAATTAAACTTCCCTGATGATAAAACACACACTTCTGCAACTTGCTGCACAAATGCACACAACACATAGTGAGCAGGTCCTGGAGTTGCCGGCTCCACAGATGTGGTGATAGAAATGTCTTGAGGACCTTATCAAAAGTGCCTAATCCTCGGCTGGGTTCACAGAGGGATTGTGTTTCTGCAGATGGAGCAGCTTTCACACGCAGACCAGCTGTTCCCGGTTCCCATGACATCTGGAGCGCTGGCATGAGGGTGTGGCACCGTCTCCATTCCCATAGTATCACAGTGTGTTCTGTCGTGCATCCCGGCTACTTGTTTTGTGTCAGTGAGGTTTGAGATCAAGAGGGTGAAGATTTCTGCAAGAAAGAAGTTGTTTATTGTTCCAAACTCTTATAAACATCGTAGTCTAAAACACACTACAGTATATTCAGAAATGGAAGTCAAGTTTTTGTGGGAACTTTTCTCCAAATACAAAAGTGTTGTGTCCACACAGCACTTATCTTCATTCCCAAAGTATCATACGTTTGTTCTGCCGTGCATCTCGGCAATTCTTGCATTTGGTTTGTGTCCGCGAGACAGTTTTCTGAAAGTCTTTCAGTGTGTGTACAGACAGAGAGATCGAAATACCGTTTCCCACAATCCCCAATACAAAAATACAAAAATTATGTGTATACCTACAATCAACAGACACATTTAAACATATGCACACATTAAGACATACATCAAAGCACAACAATCAATATATACAAAATAACGGTCACTTCAATATCTTTGGGATCAAGAGAGTGAATATTTTTGCAGAGATAGAGCATGCAAGAAGTTTTTTTCTTGTACCAAACTCTTCAAATATCTGCTGTTTCATGTGAGCTATGCAAACATCTTAGTCTAAAACACACTGTGCATTATATTCAGAAATGCAAGTCAAGCTTTTGTAGGAGCTTTTCTCCAGATGAAGAAGTTGTGTGTCCATACAGCACTCTCAAGATGATCCTAGAAAAGGTTCCTGCAAGCTTTTATTGCACATAATGTGTGTGACTTTGTTTTATGACGATAGCAAGAGTCTGCCAAGAGTTACCGAACTGCAGCTGAGAGGCACGCTGCCTTTTGGACAGGATCACTGGAGAGAAACACTTCACCCGGGTAGTGAGTAAATTATCACAACATCCTGGCTCTAGCGCTGCTTTATTGCTGATACCAGTCGATCCAAAGCGGTGTTCTTAAGGGTCTTCCGATTTGTATTATTCCTTTTTTCAAATCAAATCCAGATAATAGCGACAAAAGGAATCGGACGGGAGAGGGTAAGAGACAGCGAGCTCCCCTTTAATTAAGGAGAAAAACAATAACAAAACACTGAAAAAAGCTAAAATGATTTGCACAAAAACAACAGAAATATATACGACAACAAGAAGGGAACAAAGTGATCACAAAAACAAACTAGTTACGATGAAAACAAAGAAATAACTCGGAAGGTGAAAAAAAACCATACAATTCATAAACTAATTATAATGAGTCAGAAATAATGACTTTTTTTTGCTTTGGATTTCCTTGTTATCTAGAGGAGGACATCTTCAGTGATGTGAAAGTGTCCCTCTGCTCAAATGTCCCTTTTCCCCAAATCAAGAATGCTTCTTAATCCGAGGGCACATTCCCAGGCTTCCCATAATCCCGCTCTTCAATGCATTTTCCCGTAAAGACGTGACGTCAACTGAAACCTAGCTCATCCTTACGTGTCATAATGTCAGATATGAAGGTAGATATCACACGCCTTATTTACACCAAAATAATGTTATTTACGCCTTATTTTCTACAACACAACATGAAGAAGGGTTCACTTAGTCTATCCTAAAATAGCAATGTTTTGGTTCTCATTTTATTGCACATTTTCAAGAATCTATATATGTCGAAAAGGCATAATTTAAAAAGAACGTCCTCAATCGCCTAATCATGTTTTTCGACGCTTATTGGATGTATTTTCTTAAAGTTCTTGATGTGCTAAATGGAATTTGCAAATTATCAACTTCAATAAGGCTAATGCTAAATGCTAATCTCATCTGACTACAACAAGGCACATTTCTCCCTCATCTGAAGCCTGTTCAGTTCATTCAAAAAAGAAGAACAGAGGTCTCACTCAGTCTCATGAGTCGGTCTGAGGGTAGAGTGCTGTACATGTGTCCCAAACGTCCCGTGTGTAGGCACCGTTAGTCTCATGAGTCGTTCTGAGGGTAGAGTACTGTACACGTGTCCCAAACGTCCCGTGTGTAGGCACCGTTAGTCTCATGAGTCGGTCTGAGGGTAGAGTACTGTACACGTGTCCCAAACGTCCCGTGTGTAGGCACCGTTAGTCTCATGAGTCGGTCTGAGGGTAGAGAGCTGTACACGTGTCCCAAACGTCCCGTGTGTAGGCACCGTTAGTCTCATGAGTCGTTCTGAGGGTAGAGAGCTGTACACGTGTCCCAAACGTCCCGTGTGTAGGCACCGTTAGTCTCATGAGTCGTTCTGAGGGTAGAGAGCTGTACACGTGTCCCAAACGTCCCGTGTGTAGGCACCGTTAGTCTCATGAGTCGTTCTGAGGGTAAAGTACTGTACACGTGTCCCAAACGTCCCGTATGTAGGCACCGTTAGTCTCATGAGTCGTTCTGAGGGTAGAGTACTGTACACGTGTCCCAAACGTCCCGTGTGTAGGCACCGTTAGTTTCATGAGTCGGTCTGAGGGGAGAGTACTGTACACGTGTCCCAAATGTCCCGTGTGTAGGCACCGTTAGTCTCATGAGTCGTTCTGAGGGTAGAGTGCTGCACACGTGTCCCAAACGTCCCGTGTGTAATTGATGGCTGTTGCTCTGACCCTGGGAATAATGAAACCCAGGGATAGAAATCACTTCAAGTAGTTTAAAGGGTCCGCTAACATTAGTCCATCAGCAGAGACTCTCAGGGGTCAAGACCTCTGCAGCAGAGCGACAGGTGCGAGATCATGATGTCACACGCCTCGTTCTGTTTTCCTACAATGCACCTGTGATCCCGACATCAAACCTGAAGCAACAATGCTCAAGCGGAGACGATTAGGAAGCATTTCTGTGTTTAAGCATAGATTTTCAAACAATCGGACAAAAAGAGTCGGGAATTAAAGTCATATATTTTATATCATCCTCACAGGTTACACATGATGCACAAATACATGAGAACTCAAAGTAAACAGTCCATCCTGTCTTATTTCACTCACTTTTAAGACAACAACTCATTTTAATTGTATTCAGTCATTATCTATCTATCAGTCTGTGGTTTATATTTCATAAGAGAAAATACCAAATGTCGCTCTGAATTTCCTATAAATTCCAGTTAAATCTAAAATGCCAGTCATTTATCCACGTGTCTCAACAGTCATCATAAAAGAAGACATTTTTCACATAAATAATGTTAAGTATTTCTTAATCACAAGAACACATGTTATATATGTCCTACAGTAGGAAACTCACAACATTTAAGGTAGTTAATAGCTTATAATTCAACTCAAAAGTAAACAGTCCATCTTTAACTCACAATTATTAAATATCAAGTCATCTTAAAATTCTGTCTGCGTCCCAAAAATGATGATGAATTTTCACCGTAAATTGAGTTTGAGCATTTGTTTATCAACATTCACATGTCATGCCAACAGTATGAAGCCACACAGTATTTAAGGCAGTTAAAAGCTTATAATGAAAACGACATTATAGATATGAGTTATATCTTTTGATATATTGAATAATAATAAGCCCTTTATACGTCTACAGAGTCATCCTTCGCACTGTAAACTCGTCTAGTTGTCGCTTCGTTTTCTATGAAGACACTTTCTTTATCGTACTCTGTTTTCCCTCGAGGGCCTTCATCAGCGGGACCCAGCGAGACATTCCTGGAGCGTGAGGTTTGGCCTTCGGTATGCTCGGCCAAACGTTTCCTCGGACGTTAGCCGGCCCGTCCACCTCGCTCTCCTCCGTCGTGATCTCCATCTTCTGGATGATGAGCTTCAGGAGGGTGTGCTGCTTCTCCATCAAGCAGGACACCTCCTTCATCCTGGGGAGGAGAACACAGACATCTCGGCCTCAGAACGGACATTTTCTGCTGATTTTAGCAATTATATCTTGTCTTAATTGCACATTTGTAAGTTGAGCCTCCTATAATAACTGTAAACTTCACAATACAGACAATCAAAACCATAAAGACACCTATCCTGATGTCCTTTAAAGGTCCCATTGTCATGGTTTTGGATTTTTGTTTTCCTCCTTGTGTCTTGTCTGATCCCTGTGTTTGATTTCCTGTCGTTAGTTTCCCTCCTGTGTCTGATTGTGCCTCATTGTGGTCACCTGTTGCCTTTGTGTTGCTGCCTGCCCTGCCAGCTGTGTCTTGTCCTGTGTGTCCTAACCCTTCTGTGTATTTAGTCTTCCCCTGTGCTCCATGTCTGTTCGCCGTCATTTCATGTCCCTGTCACCTATGCTTGTCCGT
Organism: Gymnodraco acuticeps; assembly: GCF_902827175.1. NCBI lineage: Eukaryota > Metazoa > Chordata > Actinopteri > Perciformes > Bathydraconidae > Gymnodraco > Gymnodraco acuticeps. Next base: position 64,620 of record NW_022990098.1, on the reverse strand, counting down.
GTCTCCTGCCTGTTCCCGTCGGAAGTTTGTTCCTGTCTGTCGTGCTCCCCGGTTTTGTATCTGGTAATTAGTTTCTTGTTTTTTCCTGCCTTCGGCTTTTGTTAATAAAGCTCGCTTTTTGTTACCTTACCTTTTTTAGTCCTTTTTTTAAACTGCACTTGGGTCCCATTTTCCACACACCCTGACACCCATGTCATGGCCATTGCTACTGATCATAATTCCATTGTTGAGGTCTACTAGAATAGATTTATATTGTGCAATGTTCCAAACTCACATTAGTTTCTCACAGCATCTCTGTATGGCATGTGTATTCACTCTCTGTCCTACACGCCTTGTTGGAGCTCCTGCCCCCCCCCCTCCCTATGAGCCCACTGTGCTCTGATTGGTCAGCTTGCCCTCCCTGTTCTGATGAGTCCACCACCGTTACAGCTGAACATCAGTGATTATGTGTCACAATGGCGTTTGTTAGCAACCAGGAAATGACACCAGTAATGACAAACCGATGAGAATGCTGCGTGGGGTCTGGGTGTCGTGTTGGCGGGACGTTGAGGGGCTCGCTGCTCCGCCCTTTGAGGCTCGAGGAGCGGACTGTGTGAGCTGGATTACTGGTGTGGTTTCCTGGTTGCTGCGTGGGGTCTACGAGACAGCGAAACACAGCCTGAACTCAGCCTGAGCTGCATGGACGCGGGAAGGGGGGGTGCTGAGGGGGCTGCAGCACCCCCATCTGCGAGGCTCCACTAGCACCCCCCCGCACCACAAAACGCGGCGCACCAACAGTGTAAGCGCGCCACAGTTTCGCCGCTGAGAGAGAGTGTGTGTGTCTGAGGAGCTCTACAAATTGGTCGTCGTTACGTCACTTGGTTCCCGGAAGAAAAAAATGGAAAAATAAATATGTCCAACGAGGCGTTCTGGGGCAGCACAGACAGGTCTTCTCTGTGTTAGAGTTTTAGTCGCTACAGGGTGTACTTTGAGGGTTTGTGACTCTGCAGACCGTTCACATGCAGAAGCTACAGAACACAAGGGGGCGGGTAAGAACCAGAAAAGCATGACATGGGACCTTTAAATAAATAAAATGCATTAAAGTCAATGGGGTGGAGAACAGTGACATCTCGGCCTCAGAACGGACATTTTCTGCTTATTTTTGGCAATTATATCTTGTCTTAATATCACATTTTGTAAGTTGAGCCTCTTGCATTAGGTGTGAACTTCCCAATACAGACAATAATGTCCTCATGACGGCCCATACTGATGTCCTGTCATTAAAAAATGCATTAAAATCATCATAATGATGGACTTATCCCCAGCATTCAGTATTAAGAAAGCAAGTAAATCATTCCCTATAAAGAAATAAGAAATGAAAGGTTTAAACATTGCAAAAGAAAATGGTAAGATATTTGTTAGTTAAGTTGAGATTGAACTCAGTAAAGTGGAACAATATATTACTTTTGTAAGTGTTGAATGTGCTTGTTATAGAAATACTGATTATAGTATCTGTGTGACCACTAGGAGCTGCTCATGCGTCAAAGACACATTTTAAATTGCTCTTCTTCACACCACAGTTGATGCATTCCTTATGGTAGCTCTTTGCTATAAAAGTAACAATGCCACACTGTCAGTATCTAGCATGTAGACGGACTCAATTACTATATTAATGAATGCTTTACCTGAGCTTCTGCTTCTTGATCTCGCTCTCCAGCATGGAGCAGGTCTGAGACTTCATCTGCATGCGGCTCCACACGTCATGTGACTCCTCCTCTCCTGTGAAAAACTCCTTGAGGAAGTTCTGTTGGTGAGAAGAAGAGGAGAGGATGAAGAGAGAGAAGTGGACATGAACAAATACAAGTCTAAACCAAAGTTGTGTTATTTAATAAAGAGTTAAAGCATTGAACAGAATCAATCTATTTCTAGCTGGAAGGTCAGATAACCCTACAAAGGTCTGACGCCCTTACAACAGAAAAACAAGCACTGTATACAGGACAAGGAGAGAAGAAAAGGGGAAGGTCTCAGCATTACATTACACATTTACATAATTACAGACCTAAGATCATATGATTCTCAACCCTTCTGTCTGAGAACATTTATTACCAGAGATGGCAAAAGTACACACATCCTTTCCTCAAGTGAAAGTAAAGAGCTTTGAAATGTACTTCAGTAAAAAGTACCCATAACTAGCAGCTGCTTTAAAGAGTACCTGACCTCCCTTTATATTAATAGAACAATAATGTCATTGTTAGCTAATGAATGTTTCCATGCTGAACAACGGCAACATGACAACGTTTCCATTGGTCCCTCTTCTTTAGAGAAGACCAGGAAATGATGGATACACGGATCGTGTTCAAATCAATAGGCACGCAATGACTCTAAAGAATAATGATCACGCATCAAACACACATTCAGACTAAAGGAACCAGCTGTTTGGAAAATGAGAGAAGTAGAAAGTACAAGTATTTGAGTTCAACATGTAAGAAGTAGAAAGTACAGGTATTTGAGTTCAACATGTGAGAAGTAGAAAGTACAGGTATTTGTGTTCAACATGTAAGAAGTAGAAAGTACAGGTATTTGAGTTCAACATGTAAGAAGTAGAAAGTACAGGTATTTGAGTTCAACATGTAAGAAGTAGAAAGTACAGGTATTTGAGTTCAACATGTAAGAAGTAGAAAGTACAGGTATTTGAGTTCAACATGTAAGAAGTAGAAAGTACAGGTATTTGTGTTCAACATGTAAGAAGTAGAAAGTACAGGTATTTGTGTTCAACATGTAAGAAGTAGAAAGTACAGGTATTTGAGTTCAACATGTAAGAAGTAGAAAGTACAGGTATTTGAGTTCAACATGTAAGAAGTAGAAAGTACAGGTATTTGAGTTCAACATGTAAGAAGTAGAAGTACAGGTATTTGAGTTCAACATGTGAGAAGTAGAAAGTACAGGTATTTGTGTTCAACATGTAAGAAGTAGAAAGTACAGGTATTTGAGTTCAACATGTAAGAAGTAGAAAGTACAGGTATTTGAGTTCAACATGTGAGAAGTAGAAAGTACAGGTATTTGAGTTCAACATGTAAGAAGTAGAAAGTACAGGTATTTGAGTTCAACATGTAAGAAGTAGAAAGTACAGGTATTTGAGTTCAACATGTAAGAAGTAGAAAGTACAGGTATTTGTGTTCAACATGTAAGAAGTAGAAAGTACAGGTATTTGAGTTCAACATGTGAGAAGTAGAAAGTACAGGTATTTGTGTTCAACATGTAAGAAGTAGAAAGTACAAGTATTTGAGTTCAACATGTGAGAAGTAGAAAGTACAGGTATTTGTGTTCAACATGTAAGAAGTAGAAAGTACAGGTATTTGAGTTCAACATGTAAGAAGTAGAAAGTACAGGTATTTGAGTTCAACATGTAAGAAGTAGAAAGTACAGGTATTTGAGTTCAACATGTAAGAAGTAGAAAGTACAGGTATTTGAGTTCAACATGTGAGAAGTAGAAAGTACAGGTATTTGTGTTCAACATGTAAGAAGTAGAAAGTACAGGTATTTGAGTTCAACATGTAAGAAGTAGAAAGTACAGGTATTTGAGTTCAAACCTGTAAGAAGTAGAAAGTACAGGTATTTGGGTTCAACATGTAAGAAGTAGAAAGTACAGGTATTTGTATTCAAAGTGTAAGAAGTAGAAAGTACAGGTATTTGTGTTCAACATGTAAGAAGTAGAAAGTACAGGTATTTGAGTTCAACATGTAAGAAGTAGAAAGTACAGGTATTTGTGTTCAACATGTAAGAAGTAGAAAGTACAGGTATTTGAGTTCAACATGTAAGAAGTAGAAAGTACAGGTATTTGAGTTCAACATGTAGAAAGTAGAAAGTACAGGTATTTGAGTTCAACATGTAAGAAGTAGAAAGTACAGGTATTTGGTTCAACATGTAAGAAGTAGAAAGTACAGGTATTTGTGTTCAACATGTAAGAAGTAGAAAGTACAGGTATTTGAGTTCAACATGTAAGAAGTAGAAAGTACAGGTATTTGAGTTCAACATGTAAGAAGTAGAAAGTACAGGTATTTGAGTTCAACATGTAAGAAGTAGAAAGTACAGGTATTTGGTTTCAACATGTAAGAAGTAGAAAGTACAGGTATTTGTATTCAAAGTGTAAGAAGTAGAAAGTACAGGTATTTGTGTTCAACATGTAAGAAGTAGAAAGTACAGGTATTTGTATTCAAAGTGTAAGAAGTAGAAAGTACAGGTATTTGTGTTCAACATGTAAGAAGTAGAAAGTACAGGTATTTGTGTTCAAACATGTAAGAAGTAGAAAGTACAGGTATTTGTGTTCAACATGTAAGAAGTAGAAAGTACAGGTATTTGTGTTCAACATGTGAGAAGTAGAAAGTACAGGTATTTGAGTTCAACATGTAAGAAGTAGAAAGTACAAGTATTTGAGTTCAACATATGAGAAGTAGAAAGTACAGGTATTTGTGTTCAACATGTAAGAAGTAGAAAGTACAGGTATTTGGGTTCAACATGTAAGAAGTAGAAAGTACAGGTATTTGTGTTCAAAGTGTAAGAAGTAGAAAGTACAGGTATTTGGGTTCAACATGTAAGAAGTAGAAAGTACAGGTATTTGTGTTCAAAATGTAAGAAGTCAAAGTTAAAAGTTGTCAGAAAAATAAGTAGTGGAGTAAAGTACTGGTACCAGAAGAATGTACTTAAGTACAGTAACGAAGTATTTGTACCCCACTACTTCCCACCTCTGAATAGGAGTGAATGTAAACTGTTCACAGATATACCTATACATATATATAGACTCATGATACATGTCCATGATAACCAGTATATCTGTTTCTCTTTCTCACCCTGGAGCAGTAGCGGTTGGGGTAGACGGTGATGGAGGGTTTGTCGACTCGCTTCATAAACCAGTACGGCAGCTTGTCCTCCAGAGAGGTGTGCAGCTCAATCTGAAGTCACAAATACAGATTATCAGTTTGTGAAGAGTCACCTCTTCACTATGATCTCTGTTTGCATGCCTCCACTCTCTGGAATAACTTCCCTGAGGAAATGGAGACCTTTAGAAAAACAACATCTTTCAAAAGGGTTTTCAGGAAGTGTTTTGCACTAAATGTCCCTCTGTCTCTGTTGAATTACTTCTGATAACCCATTTATCTAAGACATGGTTTAGCAAAGGCGTGTGTAGTTCCCTCTAATCCAAAGATGAATATATCCACAAGTAGCAACAAGCTTGACTCCAACAAAAATACGTCTCAGGTAAGTTTGGTTGACTCTTTACTTAAACAAAAGGTATCAGTACAAACACATATTTGCAAAGTTCAAAAAACGATATTGATCCGTGATTTTTTTCTCCTTCTAATTACTAATATTTCAGATTATACATTTGAACATATGGCTCCTACAGTGTGTTCTCAATTATTGTGTGTGTGTGTGTGTGTGTGTGTGTGTGTGTGTGTGTGTGTGTGTGTGTGTGTGTGTGTGTGTGTGTGTGTGTGTGTGGGCTCTTCCCATACATACCTGCATGCCTATTCTTTTTAGAGCAGCATTTCTTTGCACCTCAGCAATGTCTCCAACGGCTAAACCAATCTACAACACAACCACAAAACAACAAGAGCATGTGTTTAGTTTAACATCTCAACATGTGCTGTGAGTCTGTGAGGATCCAGAGACTCACCATCAGGTTGACCAGCAGGATGGGCATGAGCAGAACAAAGATTATGAAGATTGTGTAGGTCAGGAGTCCGAAGGGCAGCTCGTTCTTCAGGTACGTGTCCAGGAAGTTGTTCTGGTAGTTCAGCTCGCCCACCATCATCACGAAGGTCTGGACCACCGACAGAGGCACGCTGTCAAACTCTCTCTGAGGGAGGAACAGGAAAGAAACATCGATATCTCTTCAAGTTGAATACTGGAGCACAAGTTTGTGCAATGATAATATTTAAATGCTTGTTTTTAAAGATTATGAAAATGCAGAGATCCGCAATGCTGCTTCCCTTGACATCTTCAAGTCATCATTAAAACTCACCTGTTCAGCATGGCCTTTGACCCCTAACCCATCACAGTACCCTGCTTCCACTCATACTGCTATTTATTTAATTTGTACTTTATTATTTGCCCCTCTTGTTTGTTTGTTCACCATGTAAAGCGGCCTAGGGTCCCTTGAAAGGAGCTTTACAAATCTAATCTATTATTATTAATAGTATTATAACTCTGCTCCCTGTGCCTGTGTTGTATAATGCCAACATGAGTTTAAAAGAGAATTATAAAACGGACAAGTCAAATCAAGCAATCTGATTGGCTCTTAGCCGTGATATAATGAGCGTATATCACGGGTAGAATTATAGTTACTTTTCACAAGTCAGTATCCCTCCGCCTCTGAGAAAAACTGTTACATTACGTCCGTTACGAAACTAACTAACTAACAAAGCTTAACATGGAAACATTTAAGGTTAACTTGGACCTCCGGGGTGGTCTTACTATGGAGGAGTGGATTGAGCAGTGCCTATCTCCAGAAAAATAAGCACCCACACGACGACATGCAGAGCTACGTGAAGAGCAGGCAGACCAACTGGGAAACAAGTAGCACCATTCAAAAGCTTTCTGACGCGGGTCTTGAAACAAAGCAGAGACATGATGAGCGTTAGTGGCCACAGGTGCGAAAGCTCTCTCCAGAGCTGCTGGAAGCCCAATCTCAGGGACCGGAGAAAGTGGAGCAATATTCACACCAAGCCAAGCAACAGCCTAGAACAGCGGTTCCCAACCTGGGGGGCGCCAAAGATCGCAGGGGGGGCGCCAGGCCTCAGATGATTTGAGGCCAAATATCATATTTAGATTTTTTTTTTTTTTTTTTTTACATATAATTGTAACGTAATACATGATTATCACTAAAAGCCTTGTCTCTACATTACAATAAAATATAAAAAATAATTGATTAATTAATTTGAAAATTCAAGTTAGTATTAAAGGCATAAAAAGACAGAAATGTATAATTCTTTCTTTAATAGAAATTTTTCTTCTGCGCGTAAAGTGTCCAAACCAGGCTTGTCTGGATAAGCGCATGTTTAAAACAGTCATTGTCCATGCCGGTTTCAGTTGGATTATTTGTCACAGTCGCTCCGATCAGATCGGTCTCCTCCATTTTGTAGATTATTTACGACTTTTGAATCCACATAAACACATCGGCAAAATCCGGCTTACTTTGAGCATGTGTTTTAAACAGTTTAATCCCTTTGTGAATTGTTTCCACTTCCGCCGTCCTTTAATTTCTTCATTCAGCGGGAATCCAAATGAATGAATCCTGAGTCCAATAACCATCAAAGTCGCTCCAATAGTGCTCCTTGATTACGCTTTCACCCTCCTTTAACAACATACTTCACATTCATCCAGTTTGTGACAGTAGTTGTAGCATTTTGAGACTTTGAAACCTTAATTACCGCCCCCCCCTGTGTGTGTATGTGGGGGGGGCGCAACTTCCAACAGGAGTCATTTGGGGGGGCTCTTGGGAAAAAAGGTTGGGAACCCCTGGACTAGAACAACCTCAACCTATACAAGTAACCTCGTAAGCATGCTACTGATGCTGGACAGGTTTTCAGTGGCTGCACAATAAACGGCAACAAACACATGAATGTAAATAAATAGCCAAATAATGGATCAACGCTCTCTGTCTAATGTGTTCGCTAGCTGTTAGTGTTGTTGCATAGCAACCACCTCGCACTATGTTTCGTGCAGAAGGCAACAGAGGGACTATTTTATTTTTAACATCATTATTTACTAATAAAAACTATTTAAATTAGAGTGTGTTTTTCTTTCATATTGCCACACTTGGTAACCGCTGCGCGTCGGGCCGAACCGCGCCCTTAGCTGTGATATAATGAGCATATACCACGGCCTGTCGTGAGCTATTGCTTAAATATAACATAAGCTTTTCTTTGATGATTCCCTCTTTGATGTCTGAATCGTCGATATGAAGATACCGCCAGCAGCTAGTTAGCTTAGCATAGTATTCGTGCTCCCTAGAGGATGAATCATTTGGTATTTATTGCAAAATGGCCTTCGTTCTACTCGTAGGATCATTGTTTTGTTAGCTCCAGCTATAGTTGATCATGGCAAAACAAGGATTTCAAAGCTCTTAACTTTATTGAATTGTGATTTTTCTCTTTCCTCTCGTACCTGGTTGAGCATCAGAGCGTGGAAAGCCAATCCGAACGCTAGCATCAGGTACAGGAAAATCATCACGATGCGTATCAGCGTCCTCATGATCTCCCAGAACATCACCACGTAGATTCCTACACCTTCAAACCTGCAGAAACAGCAGCAGTTATTCACCTGTACACCTTTAAAAACAAGATGTTCAATCGTGTGTATGAGGCTCGGTGAACGTATGGGATTACTTTAGTCGTTGTTATTGTTTGTTTGTGTTCTTTGTAATTCTTTTTTTCTCTTTGTACATACAATCAGTACAGACCATTGTCTCATTTGTATGCATATATTTAGCTTTCCACTTCTAAATGACAAACATTACTTATGGGTCATTCCAGAATTGGAGGACATTTCATGTACCCCTAATAATCCATGCCCAAAATGCTAAAACATGCACTTGTTGTGTTAAACATACTTGTCTTGAGACAAAATGTATATAAAGTTGTAGAAAAAGTGGTTTAAAAATATTATTGAAATGATCAAATAGCTCTCGAACATCCGCTAACATGGCATTTTCTCTTGTCCCCGCTTCTTGGTGACCAACTTGCGTCAAATATAACATTTAAAATAGGGATTGTATTTACTTTTGTTGGTATTATTCTATTGATAAATGTCTCTTGTAATGGTAAAATCAATTTGTTAAATCATAAACATATTTTAGATAACAGTAATGTTGCACAGAAGGTGTGTCCCTCAACATGCGTTCAACCCTGTTACCCAAACCTTTTTAGATTGGCGAAGTGAACAAACTGTAAATCAGATGACACAGGAAGTGACATCGCAAGCCATGTGCTAGTGCCATGGGTAGACCACAACTAAGTCCTCTTTTATTTTTCATATTTTTACAATCTTTTCAGTCTTAGAAGAGTGTGGCACTCTGACCCACTCAGCCCTGTTACTCATATTATCAGAATAAAGCATATTCATTTCAAAGTTATCTTTCTTGCATTAGATAAAGTGTGTCCTTGCCTTGAAAGTAGCATTACATGCTACATCTAGCAATACTTCCTGAGGTTAAAGCTCAAAGTAGCATTGATTTCAACCCTGTTACTATAATTAGAACAGGGGTAATTCTTCATTGGAAAATATACATGTGATGCCTAGCTGGGAAAATCACTTTTTTTGATGGTTTATTATCTGTTTTTCCTAAATACATTAAAACAAATTAGAAAATAAAAGGTTCATTTTTCTAAAATGTTGGAGTCTAAATTGTCCTCCAATTCTGGAATGACCCAAATGTCGAAACGCAATAAAACGATTTTTGATCAGAAAAACAACATCTTTAAAGGTCCCCTATTACAATGTTGTTCAATGTATTCCAGGGTTGCGGTCGAACAGTCCAAAAATCAGCTCCTAAGTTCTAACCCTATCGTCTATCTCTTGACCTCTGAGTGAAAGGTCACGGGGTTAAGGGATAGTGGATAGGAGAATTCAAAAGGACTTAGGAGAAGAGACCGCGGTACTTTAGAGAATCGACTGCACTTTCACTATCCGACGTGTTTCTGATGCTCCAGCGGACGTCCTGAATGAGCGTCTGCTGCTGTGGGGAAACTATGGAGACTACAGTTCTCTATACAGCGGACTACAACATGGATGTTCAATAAGAACGAGGGACTCCTGTGAACTCATCTAGAGACTCTGTGCTCTGACGCTGCTGCTTTATGCTTTATGAACGGGGACAACAGAGAAACAGATTCTTCAGGACCAAAGCTGGAATTGAAATAAAAAGGAAAGTGAAGCTTCTGCTCGTCTCCCTCTCCCTCCGGTCCACGTTAAAAACTAACGTTCATATTTCTCTTTCATTATAATACTGATGAACGTTCAGAACAAAGCACTTTGGCAACTTACCACATACGTTTTAAAATGCTTAATAAGCACCGTAACTTTCATGATATCATTTCTCCGTCATAATCGGTTGTTTCCGTGAACGGCCGACTGTTGAGTGACGGCAAATGCTGCGGCCGCAAGGCATTGTGGGGCAGCATTTTCTCCTCTCCTTTCGGTTAGGGAGGTCCAGTGGTTCCTAAGCTAAAGGAGGTTATAAAGGAAGTTTGAAACCTCCTTTCCTTTCATCTAGAGAATTCTAACGGCTCTTATCATGGCTGCCACTGAGGGACTTCCGGGTCATTTCACTCCGTTAGGAAGGTTCTAAAACGGACTATTCGACTGCAGCCCAGGTCTCAGATATATACAGAGCCTGTCTCTGATTGGCTGAAACACCAAACAGATCATTGCAGCATTACCCATAATCCCCTCTGTTTCAGCCCTGTTTCCAAAGTGCTGATTCTCTGTCTGTTACTTTATGAAAATAAGGAGCCCCTCCCCACGCCCCTCTGAGAGACATTTGGTTACAAAGAACTCAATGGAGCTCTAGGAGGAGATTCAGGTGATAAGGGGGGGGGGGGGGTTACCTTGGTTGCTGATTGGCTAATGGTTACACAAGACAACACATCGTTATGACATCATAAAGTGGCCAAAATCTGATCAGCTCATTTTTAGACAGGTTTTTATAGAAATGGATCAAAAAGAGAGAAAATCTTTGTTCCTGAAACTTTCAGAGTCTCTTTCCACAGAGGAGACACATGTTGATGTAGAAGAGACATGAAGAAGAGGGGACACATGTTGATGTAGAAGAGACATGGAGAAAGAGGGGACACATGTTGATGTAGAAGAGACATGAAGAAGAGGGGACACATGTTGATGTAGAAGAGACATGAAGAAGAGGGGACACATGTTGATGTAGAAGAGACATGAAGAAGAGGGGACACATGTTGATGTAGAAGAGACATGAAGAAGAGGGGACACATGTTGATGTAGAAGAGACATGAAGAAGAGGGGACACATGTTGATGTAGAAGAGACATGAAGAAGAGGGGACACATGTTGATGTAGGAGAGACATGAAGAAGAGGGGACACATGTTGATGTAGAAGAGACATGAAGAAGAGGGGACACATGTTGATGTAGAAGAGACATGAAGAAGAGGGGACACATGTTGATGTAGAAGAGGACATGAAGAAGAGGGGACACATGTTGATGTAGAAGAGACATGAAGAAGGGGACACATGTTGATGTAGAAGAGACATGAAGAAGAGGGGACACATGTTGATGTAGAAGAGACATGAAGAAGAGGGGACACATGTTGATGTAGAAGAGACATGAAGAAGAGGGGACACATGTTGATGTAGAAGAGACATGAAGAAGAGGGGACACATGTTGATGTAGGAGAGACATGAAGAAGAGGGGACACATGTTGATGTAGAAGAGACATGAAGAAGAGGGGACACATGTTGATGTAGAAGAGACATGAAGAAGAGGGGACACATGTTGATGTAGAAGAGACATGAAGAAGAGGGGACACATGTTGATGTAGAAGAGACATGAAGAAGAGGGGACACATGTTGATGTAGAAGAGACATGAAGAAGAGGGGACACATGTTGATGTAGAAGAGACATGAAGAAGAGGGGACACATGTTGATGTAGAAGAGACATGAAGAAGAGGGGACACATGTTGATGTAGAAGAGACATGAAGAAGAGGGGACACATGTTGATGTAGGAGAGACATGAAGAAGAGGGGACACATGTTGATGTAGGAGAGACATGAAGAAGAGGGGACACATGTTGATGTATAATAGGTGAGCATTACCTCTGCAGGTAAAGCAGGAATCCGATCCAGGAGCTCAACACAGCCAGAGATCCAGCCTGCCAGTGCAGAGAGCCTTCAGCGTTCATCATGGTGGGGACGATGAAGAGGAGCGAGAGCACGGCGGAAAACCAGTCGCTCTGGTTGGAATAATCCTTGAAGTAATTCCAGCGCTTAAAGTGACGAGAAAAGACACAAAATGATCATTAAATGCATCGTTCAACAGGACAGATTTCCTTCTTAATGATGTAACTTTTACTTTAAATGTCCCTTGTAATGGAGAGCAGGGGCCTCATTTATAACGCCTTGCGTAGGATTCACGTGGGAAGGTTGCGTACGTCGGACAAAGCAAATAAATACAGACATTTTCCGATTTACAAAACAATGCGTACCGGCGTAGGGCACAGCTTTTGCGGGCTTCACGTAACGCCCATATTTGCCTATAAACAGTCAAAGAAACGCCCCGTATTAATATTCATTCTGACTGACTGCAGGAAGAAGATCGCAGGAAATGACGACAGAACAGCTAAAAAAGACGTCTCACACCGTGTCAGATTCATAAGACAGAAGCTGTGTTAATGAGTGCGTTGCATCCTAAGAAAAGACTAGAATGTGTTTTTACTGTACATCAGGACTCAACAACTGCATGTCCTTCGGGTGTGCAACACAGACAGATTTATGAGCACTGCTTCGTTGCATTAATGTGCACTGTCCCTTAAATAAATGAATAAATAAAATAAATGTGAGCTTTCCTGCAGAAGTACCTGTTGTGATATCTGCACCAGCTCCTTCCCTATGAAGTAGATGTTCATCACAAACACCATCATCATGCAGAAGGACAGGAACACGGTTTGCTGTGAAAGGAAAGATATTGAGTTAAATATATGTTTAGATTGTGTACATATCAGGATCCATGTATCTGTGATCCTCTCCAGAATGGAAGGAGTCATCACATACAGAGCATCCACTAGTTCCTGAGCAGTGTCCTTCACATGCTGATATCCAAGAGAGTGAGTTACACAGTCACAAGATGGAGGTATACCGGTTCTTCTAGGAAATCATACATCCTGCTGTCATGAACAAAATACTGACTTTTTCTCTAAATCGGAAAATTCTAACTTTTTCTCAACATTTCTTAAAATTCTGACTTTTTCTTAAAATTCTGACTTTTTCTCAAAATTCTGACTTTTTCACAAATGTTTTGACTTTTTTACAAAATGTTGCCTTTTTTGCAAAACTCTGACTTCCACAAAATCTCAAAATTCGGACTTTTCCTCAAAATCTGGAAGGAGTCATCACATACAGAGCATCAACTAGTTCCTGAACAGTGTCCTTCACATGCTGATATCCAAGAGAGGGAGTTACACAGTCACAAGATGGAGGAATAGAAAGCAGTATTCAATGTTTAGTTCAGATTAGCTCCACGTCAGAAATGAGCATGCTTGATGTCTCTCTCCATAGAGGCTGAATCATCATGTTAATCACATAGCTATCATCTGCCTCAAACAGTCCTGATGCTCTTCTAGGTAATCACACATCCTGTCATGTTCACAGCTACAGTTGGGACACCTTTGGTATCAGCTACTCTCATGCTGGAAGAGGACATTCACTAGTTTCACGGTGTTTACCTCGACGAAGGAGGTGGGCACCATGACGACGTGATGCTCTCCGGTGTCGCTGGTGTTCAGAGCCGGTCTCTGCATCACGATGAGGTGAGTGAGGGGCAGCAGACCCATCAGGTACATCACCATGTTGAGGATGTGAATCGTGCTGCCGTACGCAAACCTGCAAACAGTTCATTGTTGTGTCACTTTATCAAATCATAATTGATACTGTGGAGGAAATTCTTAAGAGATAAAAGATTCATGGACAAAGTTTGTCTGTCTGTCCATTTGAGATCGATTTCACTTGTGTTACTTTATTACATATAACGAAAGACAAACTTAGTCAAAGAACCATTTATCAGTTTCTCTCAAGGGGATTTCCTCCACATTAATAATGCGTTTAAATCTGGTGCAGTCTGCAGAACAACCCATGTTCTTCCTCTTGCTATACGCACCACTTCATAGCGAGGTACTTTTTGCACACGGGGTGGTTGAGGAGCTCGATGCGGTTGTACTTCACCATCGCCTGCAGGGACAACAGGAAGATTAACCAACAAGAATCGGCACATTTTCTACAAGAGGGGAAAGCCTCAAAGGTTTAAAAGCATCATATTGATCTCTAGGGATATCATGACAGAGCAAGTGGAGGATTTGCGGTTCCGTAATCCATCCAAATAATAACATCCCAAATAAATATCTCACATCTCCGAGAAAAAGTTGCATTTGGAGCTTTGTCAGAAAGGCACATTGCGGAAAGATTGAATAGGAAGGAGGTGGGGAGGAAGTAGGAGTTGAACTGATAGATACTTCGATTTGAAAATGCAACCAATGCTACAAGAATTGTCTATAATAGGTGTACTGTCTATCTCCCGACAGTATGGGTGGAATCAAGATGGACGGAAACAACTCCTAGTTTTGATGATTTAATCAAATCTAAATAGGTTGTTAACCTTAGAAGAAAAAGGACAACACCAATACACCAATTAGGATTACACATATCCCATACACATTAAATCACATTCAATATAATAATCACACTTACTAGTGGCCTCTCCTGATTCCTCAATCTCAATGACGTTAATTTATGTATCCCCTCTATTTATACACATCAATAAACCCCGCGAATCTCCATCCAGATTTAAAGTCACACTCATAAACTGAACCCCCATACACCCAGCACAAACCATGAGTGTACAGCACAATAGGGGAAAGCCTCAAAGGTTTAAAAACATCATATTGATCTCTAGGGATATAATGACGGAGCAAGTGGAAGATGAGATTGTTTGCGGTTCCGTAATCCATCCAAATAATAATATCCCAAATAAATATCTCACGTCTCCGAGAAAATTTTTAATTTGGAGCTTTGTCAGAAAGGCACATTGCGGCAAGATTGAATAGGAAGGAGGTGGGGAGGAAGTAGGAGTTGAACTGATAGATACTTCGATTTGAAAATGCAACCAATGCTACAAGAATTTTCTATAATAGGGGAAAGCCTCAAAGGTTTAAAAGCATCATATTGATCTCCTACGGAAATAATGAAGGCGTCTCTGTCACATGGGGGAAGAGGAGATTGTTTGTGGTTCTGTAATCCATCCAAATAATAATATCCCAAATACATATTCTGCATTTCCGAGAAAAAGTTGCATTTGGAGCTTCGCCAGAAAGGCACATTGCGGAAAGGTGGATTAGGAAGGAAGTGAGAGAAGTCGAACTGATCGATAAAGAACGATTGATAGTCATAAACGTTATGATTCTGTGGATGGGGAGAAAGCTCCAGTAAAAGTGGGAGTTAACGGAGGTTTGAGAGAGTAAATCTGTCATGCATCACTTCGATTTGAAGCTGCAACTCTTCGTAAACAGTAAGGCCGTCAATTCCCAAATTGCTTGAGAATAAGAGTATCGATCAGAGTGTATTGACTGCAAAGGAACCATGCATAGGAGAATGAGATATGATATCAAACAGAAGACACACGCATGAGAACATCAATAGTCTCACGTTGAGCGCAGCGAGCGGCTGGATCTTCACGTTCTTGTCTTTATACATTTTCATGGCTTTGAGTGGAGCCTGGAGCCACTGGAAACTGTAATCAATCTACACAAAAACATGCACAACTGTTAAGCCTGGAATATGTTTTATACTATAAATACTGTGTGATGTTTTTCTGTTTCAAAATGCAACTTGTCGAAGCGCTACATGATAATCAGGACTGTTGTGGTCGTGCTCAGACTCGGTCACACAGCAGTCCATCAGGTGCTGTGGGAGAGAAACAGAAGCTTTAACAATACGAGAAGAGACCCAATCAGAGGCCTTTTCTTCCTTTGCATGTCTCAAACCTTGTAGGTCTCAGGCAGAAACTCAATCATTTCCAATATGGGACACTCACGGCTGGAGCCGGGGGTGAACGTGATCAGAGACTCACTCACTCTGCAAGAAAAACAAAAACAAAAGCATCTTAAAGTAGAGATTCTCAGGATACCAAGATAGGTAACATGTTGACACTATGTTACTTCTTACATACCAGTTAATGCTATTTTATTTCTATTGAGATGTTTACATTGTGGATTGTTTATTTCTGGTGTTTTAATTTTCTCTTATGTAAATTCTTTCACACACACATACGGGTATTGGGCCGAGGGCGACACCGTACTTCCGGTATCTGCCGTTTTACGCGAGGTGCAAGCAGGCCGAGGGTTTAGCCGTACACCGTCTAGGTGTTGCTAAGCTTCCTGTACTGAATATCATAGTCTATTGCCTTAATCAATATCTAGTCAACTCTAAAATACCACATATATGCATTGGCATGATAATATTATTGTGACAAGTGGGGTATTCACCTGGTGTTTCCAGAAGATAGACGTAGATGCTGCCAAAATCGACGCAGTCTGTAAAGGCCCTGTCACACTGTCCCGAAATTGACTCCCGATGGACACACGAATATGGAATTGTGAATTTCGCACGATGATGGCCCCGAACCACACACGAAGGCAACATTTACATTACATTTAAGACATACAACTGCAATGAAAGTACCAAAAACAATTGTGTTACAGTACTATGATACTGTACTGATATCTTCAGACTTTGTTCTTTACTTTATCCGTCGTTATATGTAGAAAATATTACGTTTTCTCCGTAATGTTGTTTCCATAACAACAACAACTTCCTGTCAACTGTCCTTCAAAATAATATATTATATCCTTTTTAGTTTCACAGAACACAAATTGGGTTATTTACATAATATATTTACATGATTTTGTTGTGCAATAAAAAACCCGATGGACACACGATAAAGGAAATGTTCAAATTCGGCTGTGATCGTAGCAACATCGGGCCATTCGTGAGGGCATCTTAAGCCTTCGTATGACCGCCGGTGGAGTTTCTCAGGCTCCGGCAGCAACTTCGTGAGCGGTGGCAACATTTTTGGCATGCCAAAAAATTGCCGAAGGACCTTGGGAAGGTTCATTTTCGTGTTGAATTCGTGTGTAAATGTTGCCCTTCGTAAGGCCATCGTGAGGGCATCGTGTTATCATCGGTGCCATCGGGCATTCACCCCGATCAGAGTGAGGGCGAATGCCCGATGGCACCGATGATAACACGAAGATGACACGATTTGACAAGATGCCCTCACGAGTGCCTTACGAAGTTGCCGCTCACTAAGTTGCTGCCGGAGCCTGAGAACCTCCACCGGCGGTCATACGATGGCAATGCCCTCACGAATGGCCCGATGTTGCTACGATCACAGCCGAATTTGAACATTTCCTTTATCGTGTGTCCATCGGGTGTCAATTTCGGGACAGTGTGACAGGGCCTTAAGGGCAATCCGACAACCCACACAGCTCTAGTTTACGCTGGTAACGACCTAGAGCACACCCTCAAGTCTAGAGATGTAATCCGAAGACATGCAGCGATTTCTTCGGTCGTTAATTCAGAATAAAAACCTAGTGCGCTCTGCCTGGCTACGTTAGCTAGCTGTTTATATTTGCACCTCCAGGATATTTGCACCTTCATGAAAATGGCGTATTTATATATATATATATGGCGCATGTTGCATTGTGGGTAGCTCGTGACGTGACTGTGTGTGAAAGAATTACCTTGTCTTTATGCTGCTACAACTAAAAAATCAATCAATAAACTACTTCTTATTGTAATGGATTTAATATTAAAAGTAACCCTCCCAGCCCTGAGTGAAGCAGTAATAACATTAATACTAAAACATGAACCTGTCACTATCGATGACTGCGTTCACCACGTCTTTCCTCCCGTTCTGCAGAGCTTCGTGCATAAAGGAGCTGTCGTTGTTGTTCAAAGTGATTTCTGCACCCCGAGCCAGCAGGAGGTTCACCGCAGCAACGTGACCTGCTTTCGCCGCCACGTGCAGGGCCGTGCTCTGCAGACAGGAAACAGAATTAAGTAGGTTTTTCTACACGTTTGGATAGATGTTAATTGTGATGCTAACCCCGTCCTCGTCCTTTTTATCCAGTAACTTGATGTTGGCTGAAAGCAGGATTTCCATCGTCTGTGTGTATCCTACAGAGGCAGCGTGGTGCAGACACGTCCAGTCCTTGTAATCACTGTGAAGTAGAGGAGAGGTTTGTGGAATAACTTCTGTAGTGCATGGAGACCAGAGTGTAGTGATGGCGAGACGAAGCCTTATGAAGCTTTCCAGCCAATTGGTTCGGGTTCATCTCATGAGGCTTCATCATGGGCTTCATTTGAACACAACCCTCCTGCTGGTCAAAGTGTGTACAACAGGCAGGTTGGACATCTCAACAGTGTGCTCTATCTCATACCGAGTTCCCAATGAGTAAAGCCTTAGAATAACTCTAGACAACGAACATTAAATCATATTTTCATGTTAAAAATATTGTTTTTATTCCAGTTTAATGATTGTGATTGAAAAGCCTAAGGAGGCTGCTAAACATTGCAAAGAGGGATTTGTATTCCTTAATAAATTCATAAACTTAACCATGTTGTAGCCTGAGAAAGGCTAAACCATATCAAAGAATACATTTATTAACTACATTATCTCATTTAGCTGTAGCTTTTATAAACAACAAAAAATACGTATTGTTCAGTCGTTGAACCAGGGACCCTGCGGTCATGAGTCAACTGCTTTCCAGCTGAGCCACAGCACACACACTGAATGTCCCTGAAAACACTGCACTATATTTATTCCTGTATTTATTCATTTATGTATTCATGTTTTTATTCCTACATGTATTTATGCTTGTATCTATTTATACTTATGACATGTTCCGACCTCTATATGAGTGAGGGTCTGAGCTCTCTTGATTCCATCGTGTCACCAGCGGGTACAGGAGGGGTAATATGGTTCTTATTATACATCCATGGGTAATATGAGCGTTGTGGTTCAACCGATCTGAATTGCTTCGTGAAGCAGTCACGTGGTAACGACAGGCAGCGAAGCTTCGTTTGTCATCGATGACGTCACTGGCCCAACACGATACAAGCCTCGATACAAGCTTCACAAAAAGCTTCGGGGCTTACTCGACACACGCTCCGAAGCCTCGGCGCAACACGTAACATCACTACCAGAGTGTATTGACTGCAAAGTTAATAAAAAGGTCTGCAGAGGAAAAAGTAAAGGATGACCGTCTTTATAGTGAAACGTTTCTGGAGTTTTGACCTCTCACAGTAAACAACGGATCCTGATGGAAAGGCTCATATTGTCACGATCTGTCTTTATGGTGTTTTGTCTTGTCTAAATCTGTCTGTGGTTTTCTGTCTGCGTTGTGTTTTGTCTTGTTTGGATCTGTCTGTGGTTCCCTGTCGTTAGTTTCCCTGGTGTGTCTGATTACCCGATTGTGTTCACCTGGTGCCCCTGTGTTTTCTCCTCCCTCCTCAGCTGTGTCTTGTTTGTGTGATTAGTCTTGTGTGTATTTAAGTTCTGGTTTTTCTGTCTGTCTTTGTCGGTTCGTCGTTTGTATGTGACTGTGTTCACCGGGGAGTGTTATAGTGAAATAAAGGAATTTTCAGTGCTATCTGCGTTTGGGTCCTGCTTGCTTCACCGTAACACATATGGTGTCTTATGAAAAGTTCATTTGTCATTTGTTGTGTCTTTTCCAACCAAGGTACATCAGTGTGGACGATTGTTAGATAATACAACTTCCTGTTAACGTGAAGGATACGATTGTAGGGTCCGAGAAGCGTAACTAATCGAATTGGAATAAGGTACGTAACATTCGTATGTCAACAGTAAGTCAGGTAGATTCAGTTTGACATTAAAACTGTGCTGTTTTCACATTAACGTGCATTACCTTTTTTAGGTTAGTACGAACAGTGAATGAACGAAAAGCCTGAAACAAGATAACCACTGCAAGTAACTTAAGCGCACATGGATGACAGCATATCCTGTTATGTCTGTGCATGTGTTCCCGTGCGTTACCTGTGGAAGAGGGCTCCTTTGCGCAGCAGCAGCTGGACCACCTTGGTGTGGCCCTCTCTGGAGGCGAGGTGCAGAGGAGTCAGGCCTCGCTCGTCTCCTTCGTTCAGAATACGAGAGTCCATGATGCTTTCCAGTAACCGCTGACACGTGTTGATGCGCCCGAACCTTAGAGAAGAAGAGGAGAGGAAAGACTCAAAGGTTTTATCGTCAGCAGCTACAGGGTAGAAATGGCAATGACATTCTTCAGACCTGAGCTCCTCCAACAATGCAACATATCTAATAAAACATAAAATACAAATAGTGCAAGAAGAGGAGAAGAAAGGGGTTGATCTCTGAAATTAACATTTTTATGTTTAAGAAAATGTATAAAGAAAGCGTAATCAGTATGAAGTTGACTTTGGATTGTGTTCTGGTTTTATATTTCAGTATTTGTAAACAACTGAAAGAATATTGCTTTATTTAACTTTTTGTTGATGTTATTTTTTTAAAGAAGGAGCAGGTCGAATACGATGTTCTTCTCCCTGCTAAGACGGAGTGTTAGGGCCACACTTAGAAAATAAAAACCAGAGAGATTTCGAGAATAAAGTCGTAATAATTCGAGAATAAAGTCGTAATAATACGAGATTAAAGTCGTAGTTTCATAAGTGACTTGAGAAGGAGACAACAGCAGCGTCCTGCAATACAATGAGGAATGTGGAGCATCTTGTGAAGCAGTACTTTAGGTTTCTCAAATAACTAAATACTATTATCATAAGTGTTAGAACTTTGAAAAGGTTGTGCAACAAACGATGTCTAAGAAAGAACCAAACGGACTTGGAGGAGAGTGTCTCCTTTCTGCAGGAGGAAATGGCTGCTTCTGGCCGACTACAAGGCTATCGTTGGTTACATCTACGAGCTGGTCAAAGGGGATTTGTTCTTTCACAAGAAACGATGAGACTTGTAATCAAGGCTTTGGATCCAGAAGGAGTCGAACGATAGCCTTGTAGTGGAATCGGAATGAGCTCCCCATTGACATCAGGACAGCAGAAAGCTTACACACCTTCCAGACTGAAAACTCATCTCTTTCGACTCCACTTCGAGCGATAGAACTATTAACAAAGCACTTATATACTTATAAAGGACTGGCTTACCTAAAGCCAGTTGAGAAGCACTTGAAATGTTTTTGCTCTATGAAACCTGATGTACTTTATGATTCTGTTTTCTTCAAGGTTGTATCTTGTTGGTCGAACGCACTTATTGTAAGTCGCTTTGGATAAAAGCCTCAGCTAAATGCAAAGTGATGTAATGTAGTCGGCCAGAACCATTTCCTCCTGCAGAAAGGAGACAATCTCCTCCAAGTCACTTATGAAACTACGACTTTATTCTCGTAACATTACGACTTTATTCTCGAAATCTCTCTGTTTTTTTTCTAAGTGTGGCCCTAACACTCCGTCGTACCTTTCCACCATGCGCTATAAAAAACCAATCGGTATAAGTGTACATGTTTTGTTTGTAAAAAATGCAGAAACTTGCGTTGCTTTTGGTTGAAAACGTTATTAATTCCTCTCCGTTGTCATTCCCTCCGTCAGGTAGGCAGGAGGGAGCTGTGTGTGTGTGTGTGTTTAGTACGTGAGCTCCAGTAATTCTCAGATGCACTTTACCTTGTTTTTCATGTTTCCGTTAACCGTCAAGTGGGAACTAAGTATTTCATTTTTGTACATTTTTATGTTTGTCTTATTTTCCTACCATACTGTTGTGAGTGGCTGTGAATAAGAAAAGATGAAGGAGAGACCATCTATTTCAGGGGTCTCAAACTCAAGGCCCGGGGGCCAAATCCGGCTCGTGACTTCATTTCATGTGGCCCGCAAGAGCTCTGAAAGAATGTAATATGTTTATTATACGGTTACAGGCCGATTTACAGAAGCACGATGTCCATAAACTACATGTCCCACAATGCATCTTGATTTTCTTTTTATTGTTACTTTTTTTTCAAAATGTCACCTTTTTTTTAATTTAAATGTCACTTTTTTCAGAATTTGGCTTTTCTTTTAAAATAATGTTGTGACATTCTCGCTGAAGAGACTTGCACTTATTTGCCCCAGGCTTCTTCTTTCAGACGTAGTTATTTATGAAGTTTTTACCCTATCCGATAATAATCCAATGCAGAGGCAATAAAGTAATATAATACATTATTTTATATTAAATATTTATATATGTATGTTTATATATATATATATATATATATATATATATATATATATATGGTCTTAAAATTACAACCGGCCCTTTGAGTGCACCCATAATGCTGATGTGGCCCGTGATGAAATTGAGTTTGACCCCCCTGATCTATTTCTATTTGTTTTATTTTTTTGAGAAAGGGGCGATTATTTCCTTCTCCCTGCTCCTTTTCGGGTACGGTGTGTTTATAGAGACATGTTTTGTAAGTAATAGTTATGCATTAAGTTGTGCATACCATGAACGGAACAGATACAAATGAAATGTTGGAGCTTGTTGCTAAAACCCACTTAAGACATAGCTTTAATATTAAGGAGAAAGTGCAGCCCTCTTCTTCCTTGTCTTAAAACCCCAGCCCTCTGAAACAAGTGTTACGTATCGATCAATGAGACCACAGGCGTTATGGAAGTGATGGCAGATTTGATCAGAGAAGTTTAAGAAGTGTCGCAGATGCTAATAGTGACAGTATGGGTGCATGCTTTTATAGTGCAAGCTATATCATTTAGTTTTGCAGAAAAGCTGCATTTACTTTCTACACAATGCAATTTCAGTCAGACAACTCACGTGTTCCTTTAACATGTCTATTAGAAGCAGCATATAGTTGAGTTTGGCGACTAGGCTCGGCATCATCACTCCATAGATATACATAGCACGATGAGTGATGATTAAATAACTAACCCCCGAGCCTACAGGTGGAAGCTGGGGTGGAAGCTGGGGTGGAAGTTGGGGTGGTGGTGGGGCAGCAAGCAGCAGCGACGTAGAGTAGCTGCAGCTAGCAATGCATGGAGAGAGATCTGCAGGTTAAATAGAGCGGCATATTAAGGAGACTCTGTTTGGTTGGTTGTAGAGTGGCAAGGGGCGTTATGTATGAATGCAGCATAAGTGCTCGAGTTGACTGCCTGAACTAGCTCGCAGGCTTCGCCCCATTTCTGTTCTGCTGTTGGAGAATAGCTTCATTAATACTTAATTAATTTCTTAAAATGCATGAACCTGCAGGTAACACACAGTGTAGGAGTTACAGTAATGTAATGACTCATTCTCTGCAGAGGACATAAACAGACTCTGATCTCTCTTTGTCTCCGAACCTGTTAAGCGGGTCAGCAGCACTTTGTGTCGCTGCGTTGGGAATAAATGAGATCTCCACATGATATCACAGCGCGGCCTTCATTTGCCCTCTGCCTGGAATGAAACAGATGTACATGATAGAAAAATCCATAACGATAATGTTGGATGTCCTCACTCTATTAGTGACACTTTCTCTCATGTGCCCGCTAATTGAATTATATTCTTGTCGCAGTTCCTTTGGGTCACTAAGCGTAATAGGTATTTCACGGCGATTAATCTTGAGAAGGGTTTTGTGAGCTGGGATTTCTCGCGGAGCAGGAAGGAGACAGTTTCAAATGTCGACACGTTGCTCATTTTTCATCTGACCACTGTTGTTCAATTACAGAGATAAAGGTCTTGGCTTAAGGAGGACGGTAAGTCAAAGTCCTCTGAAGGGACGGTTAGGATTAATGCCTGTGGTCTCATTGATCGATACATAACACTTGTTACAGAGGGATGGGGTTTTAAGACAAGGAAGAAGAGGGCTTCTCCTTAATAATGAAGCTATTCTCCAAAAGCAGAACATAAATTGCGTTGTGTGGAAAGTAAATGCAGCTTTTCTGCTAAACTAAATGATGTAGCTTGCACTATAAAAGCAGTGCATGCTCCCATACGGTCAATATCAGCCTCTGTGACACTTCTCAAACTTCTCTGATCAAATCTGCTAAAAGTTGGAGCAACTTTTGGTGAGAATCAGGTTATAAATTAGCATAGTTTAGCCGGAGGATATGTGGAGTCATGCCCTCGGGGACCAATGGAACTCACTGAGCGGCGAAGTGCAGAGCAGACTTCTTGTCCTTGGACTTGCAGGCGAGGCCCACTTGCCCCGAGAGACCGAGCATGTTCTTCACACATTCGTGGACCCCCAGTCTGCAGGCGTAGTGCAGCGGGGTGCAGCCGTCGCTATCCTTGCAGCTCAGGAGACCCTTCACACTGCTCAGCTGAAGACACACACAGATATAGGGTTAGAAGTCACAAATGCAAAAGATTTCAAATGCAGAAGCGGTGATTTTGTGACACTAGGGTTTTAAACAAAGAGTTTGGTGGTGTCAAATGTCGTCATTGTGTCTTGTTTAAAATATATAAGGTATATTATGCTATTTGTTGTTCATGTATTGTGTCTTGATAACTGTCTATGTTGATGTTACACATGGAGCTGCTTTGTGATGCATGTCAAATTTCAGACTTGATCTGACCATTCAAGTATTATCGTATCGTAAATTATAGATCAATAACGAGAGGCTAAACTACTATAAAGTCGATGTGTCGAGCTACGATGTAGAAGAGACCCTAACCCCAAGAAAGAGACTCAAAATGACTGCAAAGTAACATACAATAACTTCAATGGCTGCACAACAGAGGCAAAGAGACACACATCATCTTAAAGGGACAATGAAAAGGGGCAGAACAACTTCAAAAATACATGAAATATTTTAAAGAAAGTCACAAATACAGAGTATTTAAAATGCACAACATGTGATTTTCCGACACTAGGGTCTAAAGCAACAATAGGCGCGTTCACATCGGAGTACTTTTCCCGTTTAGTTCCGTTAGTACCCCGTATGTCGCGTTCACACCATGGTTCACACCAAAAAGAGTACTGCCGGGAACTTTTACCGCCATTTTTAGTCCCTGCTAGAGAGGTGGTACCAAAAAAGTACCAATTTCTATTGGCTGGGCGAATTGCAAACCACGCCCCGTAAAACTCTTCAATTTTTTGAAGCCGCCATTGTATTTGCTGGCATTAGCATTATTAGCATTAGCCCAGCGCACAAACGCAGAGAGACTAACTTATGGCAACACAAAAGAAAACATGGGAGCGGTGGAGATGAGGAGGTGTCGGCGTTCTGGCGATTTACTCTGAAGGCTTCAGTAGAAGCTGCTGGGAGTCCCAGCAGCTTCTACTGAAGCCAGTCCCCAACTCCGGGGACTTCCGGCCGGGGACTCCGGGTGGCAGTATACGCCGTGAAGTGGTTTGCGGCCTGCCAGTAAACCCAAAGCAGAAGAAGACAAAGTGACGTCAGCGGCTCATTTGCGTAATCTTCCCTCAGGGAAAAGTACTCTGGTGTGAACGCGATTGGTACTAAGTGCCGGGGCCTAAATGCCGGCACTTAGTACGGCAAAGTACTTGGTGTGAAAGCGGCTAATGGAGATGTGGTTGTTTCCATTGTTGTCATTGTCTCAGTTTAGGATTCCTTTAGTGTTTCTCTCGTTTATCCCTACGATGTTTGGCTGACGCTAACATTTGCTCATCTTGTTTCTCTGATAACTTCAGACACAGATGCCTCATCCCTTAAATCCTTAATTGGTCGGAAAAAGCCCCACGATCTTGGAAGTGTATGGTAAAAACGTCTCTTTAAACTGCATAAAAGGTACATTTTTGGACAGTTTCTGGCAGATGACGCAAAGGGGATATGACACCATCACAGGAGAAGAGAGAAACTATCACCTTCCTTAAAATAAGTCATATATCAGGGTTTGAAAATGGTTGGAGGTATTTGGGTTGAAGCGGTCTAGTCTTTTTTGACATTTAAATGCAGAAGTATGCTGCAGGAAGCATGCACAAAACAACAGGCACTTGATACATAACACATATGCAACCACATATAAAATAATATTGTAGTGTAAGGAATCAGTGCAGATACGGATTGATCTCGCACATTATCAAGTGCAGATATATAAAGGCATATATGTGTGTAATTGGGTAGATCATTTGTTTATATATCATTTGTAAGTCAATGATATTTTTGTTTATCAATTTGATACTGCTTAAGTTTGTACAGTATCATAATTATCTTGTTTCATTTCATTATTATTATTTTGGTAACACTTTATTTTAAGGTACACATATTCTCCATCAATAGTTGTTAATTAACATGCATATTAGCAGTATATTGGCTCTTTATTAGTCATTATAAAACACTTATTAATGCCTTATTCCACATGACTAAATGAAGCTCAGTGCAAGTTCTTTCAGAAAGACTGGGTATAAATACATTCACTCTGCAGCTGCTTATAATCAGCTCATCACGGTCTTCCTGTTAACCTATTACATTCACCTCAATCCCCAGCAGCCAATCACCGTGCGGCAGCCAAACTTTAAAATGGTTCTCCTCTCCTCTGCAGTCAGCTGTGATTTCAGGTTTCCATGTTGCCGCCCGCCTCCTCCCCATCCACCTCCTTTCATCATCCACCTCCTCCACCTCCTCCCCATCCGCCTCCTCCCCATCCACCTCCTCCCCATCCGCCTCCTCCCCATCCACCTCCTTTCATCACATCCAGTGCCAGGAGAGTTAATCCAAAGACCTCATCACATCCCCTCTTCATCCCATCTCCTCATCAAATCCAGATCTTCAGCATGTCTAGACCCCGGGGGGTTTCCTATATGCTCACGGCTGCATTTCCCCCTTTAGATATACCATTTCAGGATCGGGGTCTGACCGCCAAAGACTTAACATTCATTATATGACATATGTCAATAAATGTTCTTTAAACAAAATGAAGTCTCTCCTGATTGAAATTCTACAAGTACTAGGCCATTAGTTAAGAGTTTTTCCTCAATAACCCTCTAATTAGTGCTTATTTATTGTAAGTAAGGACGTTGTTGTACATGAGTTTGGGTCTTAATATGCTCAATATGGGCCTAATGAGGCATTCTCTCATAACACCTAACAACTATGGTCTATTCTTATGTAACAAGACAAGAAACTGCAAGTGTTATTTGTGTCAAAATAACACTTGCTTCAAAATGTGGTATTTCTAACTCAGAATATGTTCCCTATTTTAAAATGAAGTTTTGTTCATAACCAATAATCTAGTAGTTTGACTCTAATATGTTAATGAACAACTAGTTGATGGTGAATATGTGTACCTTAATCTAAAGTGTTACCTTGTTTTTTGTATTATTGTTTTATACATTCAAAATAAATCAAATCAAATCAAATCAAAAGGCCTTTGGGTAAAGCTTGTGGGGTTTTAAAGGGTCCCATGGCTTGCTGAGAGTAAAATGAACTTGAGTCTCAGATTGATGAAGGGCTTTACAGTAATGAAATCCTCTTAACGAGCTCTCTTTGATGATCGTACCTGCAGGACCTCTTCAGGGAGGTTCTTCAGGCCTTTGGGCTGGAGGATGGCCAGATGAAGGAAGTTGCAGCCGCATCGGTCTGTCACGTTCACGTTCGCCCCTGAAGACATTAACAAAAGGGTTTTACAGAGAACATGAGCATATAGCTGGGGGCAAAGTACAGTAGAGTTTTTGATGGATTATTGAACCAAAGTGTCAGGGGCCCCCTTACTCAGAGACAACTACAGTAGGAAGAGAAACAACATCAAACGATTACACAATAATGTGAGAGAGACACAAAGCAGCTACAAACAGACTTTAAATTACTCCAGAATGACTTAAACTGACTATTAAGACATACAATAAGGAGAGGCTAAACTACTATCAAGTCGATATGTATATGATGTAGAAGAAACCCTAACCCTAACACCAAGGAAAATACCTAAAATGACTGCAAAGTAACACAAAATAGTTTCAAATGGCTACAAAACTGACGCAAAGGGACACAAATGATCTCAAAGTTACAATACAAATATATACAATTTTAAAAAAAAGACTCACAATGAACACAAAGAGACACAAAACCACTCAATTAGAGAAATTATGGCTTCTGCAGTTATGTGCTTTATGGCTCCCATTGTCTCATATGCTGTGTATTAATTTGGACATCTCTCTGAGGCTGGAGCCACACGAGGACGATAACGCAAACGGACAAAATCGATATCAAAAAAGTCTTCCGTCCAACAGGCACCAGAAGTCCGTTCACACGAGACCGCTCGAAAGCGCTGGAGACGCTGTAGTACATATGCCGGGCCTGTAAGTGGCGCTGTAGTACTGCCGCAAAAGCAGCGAAGAAGACTTCGCGCACATGGTTTCCATGCTGTTTATTCTCCGCTGTGGACTCTGGCTCTTTTTCTCCCTCCCTGAGGCAAGCGTTTGCTCCTGCTGTAAATCTCTCCGGTAGTCCACCAGCAGATGAAAAACACCCACCTCTCCGCTTCTTCCAAGGAACGAGGGGACCGTGCGGCAGAGTTTTAGTTGGTCCGAACCGTCTATCTGATAGAGAACTGTAGCAGATACGACCGTTATCGTCCTCGTGTGGCTAGGGCCTTAGTAAACTGCCATTTAGCACAATGTAAACAGACACAGGAAGTGAAGCTGTCTTACTCGCAACGATATCATTAATGTCAGCAAATGGTGGCTTTTTGTCAGCACAAGTATAGTTGTTACTTTAATAAATACTGGAAAAAAACATGTATAACTTTTAATTTGGATAGTTGTGGTGTCACGTGTGAGGACATAATTCACTGTGTGTTTGGTGTGTGTTGCAACCCGGACCCGTTAGCGAGGGCACCGGGTTGGTTGTTCATTCATGCTAGCTTCACATGCAGTAACAGCTAAGGTATTACCCATGGTATTACCTGTCTGATGTTCAAGATAATAAAGTATGAAGTTCTATACTGAACACCCCGCCTCCGACTCCCATTCATCGGCTCTACATTGGAGCAACCTTACCTTCAGTATAGGTAGCCAAGATGGCGCTCAATGACGGTGAGAAGCGCTCCACACTTTTGACCTTTATTAGGGCCATTTATTCTGCATTTTGCCAGGCTTCTGATTGGAGGAAGTACATAAACATAGGTGCAGAAGTAGGAGAATTAAAAAAAAAACGTTGCACATTGCTTCTGATAGGGCCGTGGGTGTAAAGCCAGCCCACATTTCAGATAGTCATATCGGATGCAAATCTGGATCAGCTCCGTTGATCCCCCGTTTTTAGAGATGTGGGTACGGAGGAAAAGAGAGAGGATTTTATTTTCTGACACCGCGTGAGTCTCCTGACGCACCGGGGACACATGTTTATGTAGAAAGGACATTGAAAAGTGCATTTTGCAGGATAGGAGACCTTTAAAACTGTTGTGTGTCTGACCTGTGGACAGAAGAAGAGCGACGGTCCTCCACGCTCCACAGCTCGTGGCCAGCAGCAGAGGAGCGTGTCCTTTACAGTCCACGCTGTTCAGATCTGCACCCTGAGGAGCATTTATTACAGCATTTAATTGCACACAAAACAACCCATGAGAGCATGGGTGAGTTATAGTATGTGCATTAAAGTAGTTGTTGAACTGGGTCAGAGAGAGTTGTCTGAACAAAGCACAGGAAGGAGATTATTTACTGAATAAATAACGCTTCTCGTGATGTGAGATGTGTAACGTGAGAGGTGTGGTACATGCACAAGTGATCATTAAATACAAATATATATATTGGTTTTTATGATTTTTTGTAAAGCTTAGCAAGACGGGAAATTCAGATTTGGCCTCATCTTGGAAACATTTGAAATATTTACGACCCTTTATCAAGATTTTCATCACCTCTGTTAAGGTGGTTGTGTTTTCGTTTTGGTCTAAAAGCACGATTTAAAAGTTTGTTCCAACTTTTTTAATAGCATAAAAAGGGCAACAATGAAATCATCAACAACTTTTATTTATTTAATCTATTTTGTGTTTCTTTTCACATCTTACTTGCCGAAAAAAGGGATTATTTTGTAGTGATTGTCGGCTGACACACCAATAAAAAAACTTCTGATGAGATTTTCTTTTGTTTGACTGAAGTGTTTTATGATAAGTGAGGTTTTAATGGTTTTAGTTTTAATAGTTTTAGTCAATAATGTCAGGCGGCTTTGAAAATAACGTATTGATTGTGTGTGAATACGAATAATTCTTTGTTTGAAGGAATGGAAAAACATTGGACCCGTGAGTAATTGAATTTAGGTTATTTATTAATTTACGGTTTGTTTTCGGCTGTGTTTTCCTCCTCTGCTCTCAGACCTGCTCTGAATCAGCCTGTTAGTCCTTCCTGCTGCAGAGTGATTCAGCCAATCAGCTCTCTGCTTTTTCTCTTGCCTAATCACCTCATTCCCCACACCTGAGCTCCTCCACCTGCACCTCATCACCTCTTCAGAAAAGTAAGGATTGAAGTCCTGCAGTTTCACGGCAGTCTCTGTTTCATTGGTTAGCTTCTGTTCGGGTCAGTTTTGCCTGGTCTTTCTTCTATTTCCTTGTTCCTGTATTCCCCTGCTTCACTCTTCATAACACAGATCATGTAGCTAACATTAGCTTGCTAGCTACAGTCAATAAAGTATCTATCTAAATATCTATCCATCCATCTATATAGCTATCTATCTATCTATCCATCCATCCATCTAAATATCTAGCCAGCCAGCCAGGAAAGAGCGAGCCAGCAGCCAGCGAAAAGCAGCCAGTCCAGCCACAAGCGAAGAGCGCAGCCGAGCGAGAAGAGCGAGCCAGCCAGCAGCCAGCGAGCGAAAGAGAGAGCCAGCGAGCGGGCGAGAGCCAGCGAGCGAGCCAGCCAGCCAGCCAGCCAGCGAAAGAGCGAGCCAGCCAGAGGGCGAGAGAGCGAGCGAGCGAGCCAGCCATCCAGCCATGCGAGCGAAAAGAGCGAGCCAGCCAGCGAAAGAGCGAGCCAGCGAGCGAGCCAGCGAGCCAGCCAGCCAGCGAGCGAAAAGCGAGCCAGCCAGCGAGCGAGCAGCGAGAAAGAGCGAGCCAGCCAGCCAGCGAGCCAGCGAAAGAGCGACCAGCCAGCCAGCCAGCGAGCGAAAGAGCGAGCCAGCAGCGAGCGGGCCAGCCAGCGAGCGAAAGAGCAGCCAGCCAGCCAGCAGCCAGCGAGAGAAGAGCGAGCCAGCCAGCGAGCGAGCGAGCGAGCCAGCGAGCGAGCGAGCCAAGCGAGAGCCAGCGAGCGAAAGAGCGAGAGGGCCAGCCAGCGATCGCAAAGAGCGAGCGAGGCCAGCCAGCCAGCCAGCCATCCAGCAGCGAAAGAGCGAGCGAGCCAGAGCAATAGCGAGCGAGATAGCGAGCTGAGCCAGCGAGCGAAAGATCCAGCTGATCCATCTATCCATCTATCTATCTAAATATCCATCCATCCATCTATCTAAATATCCATCCATCTATCTATCCATCTATCTATCTAAATATCCATCCATCTATCTATCTATCTATCGTGGAAACAACATGGGCTACATGGATATATATTGTCTACTTTATGGCTTAATTTGTTTGTTTTTTCCAAATCGAATTAAAATGTCAAATGTCATGATCTTTGGTCCCGAGTGATTTGAATCTCTGCTCAATATGTCGTGATTCAAAGATGAGCTGCTCGGTGTGCAGAGTTTATTTCCTGCTGCAGTGTTTGCTCACAGAATGAGGAGATTAAACATGAGCTGAGCAGCTTTTACCTAGCAACGCAATCCTGTTAAAAGGCTCCATGAAGTGCAACAGATGGTGTATGAGCAATAGATAGCATTTAACATTGAACCCATCAAGAGGTGTGCTTTAAAAAAGACATGTCCAAATAACCAAATCACTAAGTGGAAACGAATGTAGGACAAACAGAAGGAGTTCATTTGCAGAATGGGTGTATTTATTACGGACCAAAAGCAGTTTATCTTTGAAGCAATTACTCTCAATTAAAAGCCGGAAATTAATAACCCAGTCCTCAGTATTGATGTTGGGAGTGTCCTGTGTGTAACAGCTGTTGAGTGTGTGTGTGTGTTATTTACCAAAGAAATGAGGTACTCCGCCAGCTCTTTGTGGTCAAATATGGTGGTTCTGGAAAGGTAAACACAGGAGTTGTGAACGGGCCTCAGAGCGTGACGTGGGACTCGTGTTTCAGAGGATGATCTGACTGTGCCTCGTCACGGTGATACAACAACAATCATCCTCAGTTACATGTTTTATCTCCCGGACTTCAATGAACGTATTCTGCTGACTATACTCACAATTTCTTTCTTTATTTAATCTGTAACAGGCAGGTAGGTCTTCTTCTGTGCTAACCAAATAGCTTTCAGATCAAATCAAAGTGGGAAGCACATCTTTATTAATTATTCATATTAATTGTAGTGTCCCCCAGCTCATTGCTCTGCCAGACAAACCCACAGAGTTTAATATCTGTGTTGCTCTTGTTTGTCACAGTGTTATAGTGTTATTGACCTGCATGAGCAAGCACATGTTACACATCGAGACAAACAGTGGTGTACGTTTTAAAGGGGCTTAGCTATCAACAGTGTAATTGAATCAATGCACACTTAATGCAAAGTATATCTCAACTTGCAAGTAAGTTAAACAAAAGTGAAATATTCTGACTGGCTGCAAAACATGAGGCATCCCTTTGTGTGAATTACAATATATACAACATTTAACCCTTATGTTGTGTTCGGGTCTCCCGTAACCCGTTTCAAGTTAAAATGATATAATAACTACGCTCTATGGGAACAAGGCTTCCTGATATCCTCCACAACAGATATATAAACACTACAAAACAGATTCTGACAATTTTAGCCAAGTCTGAAGGTCTCTAAAAAATAAAAGTGTATAATTTGGTGTTGGGGTCTGGGGAGACCCAGCAGAATTGTTTTGGGTCACTCGGGGTCAAATTTGGCCCAATCAAGATTCATCTTTAACTTTAAAACTTTTCATGGGGAGATTGTATTCTAATATTAGTCTATTATAGTCAGATAATGATCCACTGTCTTCACTATAGGAAATATAATGAGTGAATTGAATCACATGTGTTTTGGGGCCATAACATTAAATGACAACAGGATTGTACGGCTATGAATGCATTATAAGTTAGTTACGATGTATAAAATAATATTGGATGATAGTCATTCTTTTTGAGTGTTTTGGACTGAGATAAATCATGGGTCGTGAACACCATGAACGGTACCAGCTTTTGAACACAACACAAGGGTTAAGAAAACGTCCCCCGTTTTTCTGGACTCCCTCCATCCCCTCAAAGGCCAACTCTGTCAAGATAGAGAGTCATTGTTCAGCAGTAAAGAGCAAGAATAGAAAAAGCGACTCTCCAGCTTTCTTTGAATGGAGAGCATGGTTGTGCAGGAGTCTAAAACATAATCTGAGGAACCCTGTTAGCGAGAGAACGTCTGGAGGAAACAGGGATGTTAGCCTTTTTCAGACCATTTACATGCACTACAGGAGAGGGAGAACCCCAGGTATCAAGAGTGTCATTTAATCGATGCACACTTCTAATAATGCAAAGTATATATATATAGGGAGGCGTGTGGCGTAGTGGGTTCGCTTTGGATAAAAGCGTCTAACATGTAATGTAATGTCTATCTCAACTCGTGAGTAAGTTAACTAAAGGTGACGTTGTTTAAACATCTTTTACACCTTTCTCTGACTGACTGTAAAACTACAGCTATTAAGAAAACGTTCCCCTTTTTTTGGACTCCTTCAATCCCCTCAAAGGTCAACTCTGTCAAGATGGAGAGTCATTTTTCAGCAGTAAAGAGCAAGAATAGAAAAAGTCTACAAAATAATATGAGGGTGTGAGTTAGTGGGAGAAAGTCTGGAGGAAACACAGGGATTTGAGCCTGGATCAATGCACACTTCAAGTAATGCAAAGTATCTCAACTAAAGGTGACATTGTTTAAGATAAGATAAGACTTTATTTATCCCAAAGGAAATTGTTGTGCCAGAGTTACACAAATACAATAAACACAGCAGCATAATAATACAACTGTACACTAACAGTACCATTGAAGAGATTAGTGTAAAATATCAAATACATTGGAGGGGGGGGCTCACCTGTGGAGAGGCGTCTGATTGGCTCCATCCGTCAGGTTGATATATTCTTCCACTCGTTCTACAGAGGAGAGCATCAGCTTCACGACCTCCATGGCTCCCTGCGTGCACGCCAAGTGGAGCGGAGTCGACCTGTCATGCTGCACAACATGGATCCATTACACGTGAAAACATAACAAACATTCACCAGAGGTGGGAAGTAGTGGAGTACAAATACTTTGTTCCTGCACTTAAGTACATGTTTCTGGTATCAGTACTTTACTCCACTACTTATTTTTCTGACGACTTTTTACTTTGACTTCTTACATGTTGAACACAAATACCTGAACTTTCTACTTCTTACATGTTGAACACAAATACCTGAACTTTCTACTTCTTACATGTTGAACACAAATACCTGTACTTTCTACTTCTTACATGTTGAACTCAAATACCTGTACTTTCTACTTCTCACATGTTGAACCCAAATACCTGTACTTTCTACTTCTTACATGTTGAACCCAAATACCTGTACTTTCTACTTCTTACATGTTGAACCCAAATACCTGTACTTTCTACTTCTTACATGTTGAACTCAAATACCTGTACTTTCTACTTCTCACATGTTGAACCCAAATACCTGTACTTTCTACTTCTTACATGTTGAACACAAATACCTGTACTTTCTACTTCTTACATGTTGAACTCAAATACCTGTACTTTCTACTTCTTACATGTTGAACACAAATACCTGTACTTTCTACTTCTTACATGTTGAACACAAATACCTGTACTTTCTACTTCTTACATGTTGAACACAAATACCTGTACTTTCTACTTCTTACATGTTGAACACAAATACCTGTACTTTCTACTTCTCACATGTTGAACCCAAATACCTGTACTTTCTACTTCTTACATGTTGAACACAAATACCTGTACTTTCTACTTCTTACATGTTGAACCCAAATACCTGTACTTTCTACTTCTTACATGTTGAACACAAATACCTGAACTTTCTACTTCTTACATGTTGAACCCAAATACCTGTACTTTCTACTTCTTACATGTTGAACACAAATACCTGTACTTTCTACTTCTTACATGTTGAACCCAAATACCTGTACTTTCTACTTCTTACATGTTGAACACAAATACCTGTACTTTCTACTTCTTACATGTTGAACCCAAATACCTGTACTTTCTACTTCTTACATGTTGAACACAAATACCTGTACTTTCTACTTCTTACATGTTGAACCCAAATACCTGTACTTTCTACTTCTTACATGTTGAACCCAAATACCTGTACTTTCTACTTCTTACATGTTGAACACAAATACCTGTACTTTCTACTTCTTACATGTTGAACACAAATACCTGTACTTTCTACTTCTTACATGTTGAACACAAATACCTGTACTTTCTACTTCTTCCATGTTGAACTCAAATACCTGTACTTTCTACTTCTTACATGTTGAACACAAAATACCTGTACTTTCTACTTCTTACATGTTGAACACAAATACCTGTACTTTCTACTTCTTACATGTTGAACACAAAATACCTGTACTTTCTACTTCTCTCATGTTGAACTCAAATACCTGTACTTTCTACTTCTTACATGTTGAACACAAATACCTGTACTTTCTACTTCTTACATGTTGAACACAAAATACCTGTACTTTCTACTTCTTAGATGTTGAACCCAAATACCTGTACTTTCTACTTCTTACATGTTGAACTCAAATACCTGTACTTTCTACTTCTTACATGTTGAACCCAAATACCTGTACTTTCTACTTCTTACATGTTGAACACAAATACCTGTACTTTCTACTTCTTACATGTTGAACCCAAATACCTGTACTTTCTACTTCTTACATGTTGAACACAAATACCTGAACTTTCTACTTCTTACATGTTGAACCCAAATACCTGTACTTTCTACTTCTTACATGTTGAACACAAATACCTGTACTTTCTACTTCTTACATGTTGAACACAAAATACCTGTACTTTCTACTTCTTACATGTTGAACTCAAATACCTGTACTTTCTACTTCTCACATGTTGAACACAAATACCTGTACTTTCTACTTCTTACATGTTGAACTCAAATACCTGTACTTTCTACTTCTCACATGTTGAACACAAATACCTGTACTTTCTACTTCTTACATGTTGAACTCAAATACCTGTACTTTCTACTTCTCACATGTTGAACTCAAATACCTGTACTTTCTACTTCTTACATGTTGAACTCAAATACCTGTACTTTCTACTTCTTACATGTTGAACCCAAATACCTGTACTTTCTACTTCTCACATGTTGAACTCAAATACCTGTACTTTCTACTTCTTACATGTTGAACCCAAATACCTGTACTTTCTACTTCTCACATGTTGAACTCAAATACCTGTACTTTCTACTTCTTACATGTTGAACCCAAATACCTGTACTTTCTACTTCTCACATGTTGAACTCAAATACCTGTACTTTCTACTTCTTACATGTTGAACCCAAATACCTGTACTTTCTACTTCTCACATGTTGAACCCAAATACCTGTACTTTCTACTTCTTACATGTTGAACTCAAATACCTGTACTTTCTACTTCTTACATGTTGAACTCAAATACCTGTACTTTCTACTTCTTACATGTTGAACACAAATACCTGTACTTTCTACTTCTCTCATTTCCCAAACAGCTGGTTCCTTTAGTCTGAATGTGTGTTTGATGCGTGATCATTATTCTTTAGAGTCATTGCGTGCCTATTGATTTGAACACGATCCGTGTATCCATCATTTCCTGGTCTTCTCTAAAGAAGAGGGACCAATGGAAACGTTGTCATGTTGCCGTTGTTCAGCATGGAAACATTCATTAGCTAACAATGACATTATTGTTCTATTGATATAAAGGGAGGTCAGGTACTCTTTAAAGCAGCTGCTAGTTATGGGTACTTTTTACTGAAGTACATTTCAAAGCCTCTTTACTTTCACTTGAGTAAAGAAGTTTAGTCAGTACTTCTACTTTCACCAGAGTATTTTTAAACACGAGTACCTGTACTTCTACTTGAGTAAAGGATGTGTGTACTTTAGATTCCTTGAAGATGGGATATTTAGATAAATCAGATCTTGTAATTAGCTGGGAGAAAACTAATTGTGAACTATATTTTATAAGAATCAGGAAATGTTGTTCCAAAATAAGCCGCAAATACTCCAAAGTTTTGTGTTTTCTGATGTTAGTCGGTGATTTTCCAATAAATATGTTTTTAAAATATGTGTTTCATCTGAGATACAACTCATAATTAGATGTTTTGACTCAACAAGGTGATGCATTGTCTAAAAACAAGACCTGATATCTCACTGCAGTGTTACTTCTGAAGTTAGTATGTCTTATAGCAGGTGGAGAGACACATTCTGACTAGATGTTAGACAATAATATTTGTTTTTGAAGTGCATGTCTGAGAGCCAAGCATAAAAACTCCCCACAGGAATTAGTATGCCTGCATGTACTCACTACACTCTCATGTTGTACCCTTCCCCTGTGTAACATTAGAGAGTCTCTCCCAGACTCACAGGCTGTAACACAAGCCTTTAATGAGATAACCAGTGAGTGCAGATCAATTGAACAAACCAGAGCTATTACTGTCCTCCAGCTGCAGTCAGACATAATAACCATCGTACCGAGAAGGGTGACACGCTTTACAGAACAGACACGCTTTACAGGTGTACACTGATGAGATGTTTAGTCAAAACACAATGCAAATGTGAGCAGACAGACAATGTATTATGCAGCTTCCAGGATTTGTTTAGTCTGCAGACAACCACATGTTTCTGCCCTTCTTGCATGACAAGATGCATTCATTAGCTAACAATGACATTAATATAAAGGGAGGTCAGGTACTCTTTAAAGCAGCTGCTAGCTATGGGTACTTTTTACTGAAGTACACTTCAAAGCCTCTTTACTTTCACTTGAGTAAAGAAGTTTAGTCAGTACTTCTACTTTCACCAGAGTATTTTTAAACACCAGTATCCGTACTTCTACTTGAGAAAAGGATGTGTACTATTGCCATCACCTGTTGCTGGTCCACTTTGGCCCCTTTAGCGATGCAGAAGGTGATGGCCTCGATGTTCCCTCCTCGTACGGCCAGGT
This sequence comes from Gymnodraco acuticeps, assembly GCF_902827175.1. Lineage (NCBI taxonomy): Eukaryota > Metazoa > Chordata > Actinopteri > Perciformes > Bathydraconidae > Gymnodraco > Gymnodraco acuticeps. The sequence continues at coordinate 26,657 of NW_022990098.1, read as the reverse complement.
GCAGAGGACTGCTGTTGGACTTGTCCAGGTAGTTGATGTGAGCCGTGATGTCGTGGCCTTTCTTCGAACCTGACAGCAGAAATTGAAATCAACGTTTTTAGTAGTGAAGGAAGCACTGATAACTTAAGAGGCTCATAATGAAGGTTTCAGTTTGTAATTGAAGTGGTTCTCCAGGGAAGACAGCTTTCCCAGGACATTTCGTTGAATTAAAACGTTCCTTCAACCCATTCTTGTCTGACTTTCTAAAGACACATTAGGATTAAGCCATTTAGTACTCTGACGTGTCACAAAGCCAACTTCCTGACTTTATTATTTAGCTTTTCCTGTGAGTAACTGTCCATTTGTGTTCCTCTGTCGGTGTACATCCACCAAACCCAGCTGAGCAATCTCCTCAATACCATAAATATTTTGTGCTCTGACTAATCCTTCCTCCAACAACAGAAGACGTTCCAAGCAGACCCCCCACTGTGGATAAACAGTGTCAGTGTGTGTGTACAGAGAGGCACGTTCTGCTAAATGTCTCAGAGGTGAACCCTCCTGTCTGACTGCTGTATGACCTCGTACGAACTTTCTCATTATCCTCATCACTAAACTCTGAGTGATAGATCAATCTGTGGTGTCATACCGGCGTTCAGGATCACCTCCATGGCTTTTTTTGCACCGGAGAAGGCAGCTGCGTGAATGGGGAAATGTCCGAGTTTGTTTTGTTTGCAAAGCTTCGCTCCATACTTTATCTGAGAGACAAACAAGAGACACATCTAAGACAGTATAACAAGAGCCTCATAATGTACAGAAACACTGAACGAATGCAGGACCCTGAATGCATCATCTGGAAAACATGCAGCTCCTAAAACAAGTTAAACAACAATGAAAAGGTGTTTCCATTTGAAATAAGTACAAAAATCTACCAATAGAACAAGTGAGAATGTGCTCGGTAAGATTTCTTGAAATAAGACGGGATATTTAGATCAATCACATCTTGTAATCAGCTGGAGAACTCATTTAGAACTACATTTTACCACAATCAGGAAATGTTGTGTTATATATAAGCCGCTAATACTCAAAAGTGTTCTGGTGTCTGATGTCAGTTGGTGATTTTCTATTAAATATGTAATTAAATATGTGTTTAATCTGAGATACAATTCAAAATAAGATGTTTTGACTTAACAAGATGAAGCTTTGCCTGAAAACAAGACCTGATATCTCACTGCAGTGTCACTTCTGAAGTAATTATATCAGGTGGAGAGACACATTCTGACTCGATGTTAGACACAGATACTGGGCAAGATTTTGAGTGTTTGTAGTGCACATACCAATGTGCTGAGAGCCTCGTAGTTATTGAGGGAGCAGGCCAGGATCAGAGGGGTGTTTCCCAGATCTCCCTGCAGATTGATGTCCGTAGTGCTGTGGGACAAGAGCAGCTGCACGAGGACACACACACACACACACACACACACACACACACACACACACACACACACACACACACACACACACACACACACACACACACACACACACACACACTCTTTAACGTCCTTTATGTGTCAGGCTGTGGACGGCAGCCAGATGCTGCAGGATGACGGGACAAGGTCTCTTTGAGAAGATGACACTTTGTCAGATTTGGAAATAGTTGTCAGTCGACTTTACAGCTGCAGGAGTGACGGGTCCGTGTGTTGTAAAATATGTGATAACATGACTCAGCAAATACCTGCCTGTTCTCAAGGCTCAGACGGGATTTATTTTCATTGTTAAATGCAACGCAGTTGTTGTTGCTGTTGTTGTCTTTTAATGCTTAGGCTGTAACGATTCACTGTTTGTACTTAAGGATGGGGATAATGTGTAAACAACCAAGGTGATCATGAGCCAGGATGTTCAGGAAAGTCAGGTGACGGAGTATAAAGAGTGAGAAAGTCTGCGTGGGGAGGATGTCAACAAAACAGGACGGCTGTGTGTCCGGAGGGAAACATACGTCAACATGTTACCTTACGTTACGTAACTTGTACTTAGCAAACGTCACAAGTGTACGTCAAGTAATAACATTATTGTTTTAGCCTTAACCACAACCTTTTCCTAAACAAAGTACATTTGTTGACCAGTGGAAAGGTTTGTGTTGCTGGGCATTGAAGGAGAGTGCAGAAAAAGTACATTTTCGTAAGAGATCAAACTATTTATATGGTGGCGTTTAGGAGGAAAGAATCTGTCGTCTGATCGTCGGCAGCAGGCACTGAACAGACTGAGGCCTTTATACGGTCGAGATGATGAAACAAACGTTATGTTGGGTTTCCTGTTACAATACAGGTCTATTAGTGCAACTAAAGCTTGGTTTGAGAAAGTCATTCAGTACCTCCATGTGGCGACTGTGTGTCAGTAATTGGAACATGTTGAATCTTATTTTATCTCATCTACCTGGTGTCAAAACTGAGAGAGAGACATGCTCAAAGACCCTTTAGCATGCGTTTGGTCTGGGATTCAGCTCTGTATTTACTGTGAGGATGGACTGGTGCACAAAGGAGTCTACATTATTATAAATATACGTTATTTAGTCCGTTCCCCTCACCTCCACCAGGTCGTTGTGCCCCAGGCTGACGGCCAGGTGCAGCGGGGACATCAGGGCCGTGTTCAGGAGGTTTGGGTCCGCCCCGAGGTCCAGGAGCGCCCGGCAGCTCTCCGTCCGGTTCCTCTCCACGGCCCAGTGAAGAGGCACGTTCCCATGCTCATCACAGCTGTTCACACCTGCCACACACACACACACACACACACACACACACACACACGATTATATGTTATTGTGTTGTTCAATACGGGAAATTAAGAGTGGTAAAACAGAAGTGATTGGTCATACAGCTTTATGGTGATTCTCACACACACACGTTTCCACCTGAGTGTGTGATGGATGGCAGATTGTTCTCACCCTGCGCCTCGATGACAGAGTTGATGAAGAGGATGAGGGGGATGTGTTCCCCCGCGGCGGCGTGATGAAGAGGAGTCGCTCCACACTCATCTTTCTCACTCAGGACCTCAGGGTTCTTCCTGACCAGGTTCTCCAGCAGCGCCAGGTCCCCCTTCTCAGCCAACTGTGACAACAGAAAGACGTTATATGTTAGGAGATAGGTCACCGGCTTGAGCTTCATCTCAGGATCCATGTGTCTGTGATCCTCTCCAGAATGGAAGGAGTCATCACATACAGAGCATCAACTAGTTCCTGAACAGTGTCCTTCACATGCTGATATCCAAGAGAGGGAGTTACACAGTCACAAGATGGAGGAATAGAAAGCAGTATTCAATGTTTACTTCAGATTAGCTCCACGTCAGAAATGAGCATGCTTGATGTCTCTCTCCATAGAGGCTGAATCATCATGTTAATCACAGAGCTATCATCTGCCTCAAACAGTCCTGATGCTCTTCTAGGTCATCACACATCCTGTCATGAACACAGCTACAGTTGGGATACCTTTGTTATCAGGTTACTCTGATTTTGGAAGAGTACATTATTCACTATTTTCCCAACATAATACAATCAACAGAAAGTGATCCGTTCTCCATTAGTGCAGCTCTGATTTCATCAAAGTGAGAGTTGATGCAGTGCAAACAGGAAATGACAGCTTTAAGTCTCTCGTCTCTGTTGCAATAAGTTAATTACGTGGTCTTTTAATGAGATTTTTGGTGGTTTTTCTCAACCATGTGTATTATTCACCATGAATGGTTCTGGATTGGAGTTGTCCACAGGTTATAAATCATTCTGTTTAGTGAAATATTAATATGTAATACAAACATTTTACAAACATTGCAAAGCCAATTTCTTTTGGGGAAGCAATTGTGCTTTATAGACACAGGCGCCATAGAAAGTGTAACCCAATTCTCAGCCCAGTTTAAATGAACTTGTGTTACACAATTACACAACAGATGAGATGTCATTAGGTTTGTCTTCATGATGGCTTCTGTTAAGGTTACAGAGGGTCAGGATTACTGAGGGGGGGGGGGGTTATATAAACACTCCTTATGCTGTTAATACTTAGAGAGAGAAACAGCATCTTTGTGGCTTCTCTCTCTCAATCCTTTAAAACCATAAGTCTGTGTCCCCATGATTTTCTGAAATACATAGGTTTGTGTTGTTTCTGGCACAAATAGAGTTAGCATGCAATTAGCACAATAACCATTAGCACATGTCTGATGATCGAAACTGATCCCAGTGAAATTGTGTTTCTGTCATGCATCCTTTGAGCCATCATCTCAAAACATTCTCTTGCACTATTTTATTGTTGTATTTGTTTAATGTCCTATACCCTCCTGGGAACCGAGGAAAAAAAGTGTCGTCCAATTATTTTTATTTTCCTACCTATTTATTAACCCTAAAAAAACATCTTGCAATTTAGACTTTTTAAAAATAAATTAAATTTTAAATGTTACAGTATGTAGAGGACGTCAGGACCATTTTAGTGTGAAAAGACAGCCTTAATTAAAAGATAAACTATGTAACGTATTATGCTTATAGAATGATATTAATACAAGAATACATTCACCTTTATTTAAAACATAAATAAGTAATTGATCTGAACATTGCTGTATATTTGATTACTAAAAAACTAGTTTGGTTTTTGGTGAATGCTGCCAAATCTTCAAAGACTTTGTAGTCAATAGCCGCTTTCACACCAAGTACTTTGCCGTAGCCTACTTAGTGCCAGCACTTATGGCGCGTTTCCACTGCAGGCCTCGCTCGGTTTGGTTAGGCCTTATTAGGCCCGGCTCACTTTATGCTGCGCTTCCATTACAGTTTAGGAACTGGGGCAGTTACTATAGTAACACAGTGTAGGCGGAGCCGTGACGTCATCTTCAATGAGAGCCCCAGAAAAACAACACAGCCGTTAGCTCTTAGCACTCAGAGCTCACAGCTCCTCATATCTGTTCAGAAACTAGACAAAAGTTAAACAAGTACAAACCACAGACTGCCTGTGTCATGGAGAATACAGTCGCTGCTTTATTTATGTCTGTAGGCCGTTGTTGTGAGTCTGGACGGTCGGAGCATATATAACGTTAGCTTAGCCCTAGAACCACGATTTAGTCGGGCCAGAAAAAAGGTGAAAAAGTAGCCCCGGGCCAAAACTAGGCCAAGTGGAAACGCAACCAAAAACGGGCCCCGCACGCTTAAAGCGAGCTACAGTGGAAACGCGCCATTAGTTCCCCCATGGAACTAAGAGCAGATCTCGTTCACACCGGAATAAGTTCCTGTTGAAGGATTAGGCAAATTAAGCCGCTAACGTCACTTCTTCTTCTTCTGCTTTGGGTTTACTGGCAAACAACTTCACGGCGTATACTGCCACCCGAAGTCCCCGGAGTTGGGGACTGGCTTCAGTAGAGTAGCCTTCCGAGTAAATCGCCAGAACGCCGACACCTCCTCATCTCCACCGCTCCCATGTTTTTTTTTTGTGTGCCATAAGTTAGTCTCTCTGCGTTGGTGCGTGGGGCTAATGCTAATAATGCTAATAATGCTAATGCGGCTTCACAAAACTTTTCAGAGTTTTACGGGGCGTGATTTGCAATCCACCCAGCCAATCAGAAATTGGAACTTTTTTCTCCCCAGGAAAGTACCTGCTCTCTAGCAGGGACTGAAAAGGGGGGAAAAGTTCTCATGAACTAAGTTCTCTTTTTGGTGTGAACGCAAAATCCCAGGAACTATCGGAACTAAAAGGGAAAAGTACTCCGGTGTGAAAGTGCCTATTGTAATGGGAAAATACTTAATTGGACCCCAGTCTGCACGGGCTGTAGGGTCGTCTTCACTAGTTTTATGGGTGTGGTATCCAGTTTATATTCATGTTGCACTGTTGGAGGAGCCTGTTCTTAAGATTTTCATTTCCATATCTACACTGCACGTGACAATAAAGCCTTGAATCTTGAATACTGTATGCAAAATGATGCATTCAATGGTCAAAATGGGACAGACATGCATGTATATCCCATTAACATTTTGACCAGTACAGCTCATGCAACTGTCATAACTTTTAATGTTGGTGCGTTGGATAATAACACTTGTTTTGAAACATGAATGTATGGTTTTGGGCGACCTTTTTAAGACTTTGATGAGGCTGTAAAATCCCATAAAGGTTGTGTGATGATTGCATGAACACTTGAGACAGAAGAGCCAAAGCAATTGTTCGAATTTAAAGACATTAATAGAATTTGGTGCCACTCATTCTCACCTCGAATACATCTAGAGGTGCCAGGGCTTGATCTTCGTCTTCAATCACGTACGTGTAACAACTGGTCTGTCGGGTCAGATCTCTGCCGAAGTTCATCACTCAGCGGAGACTCAACATGAGGGGAGTCTGAAAAAAACACAAACACACACACATGGATGCACACAGAGGTGGGAAGTAGTGGGGTACAAATACTTTGTTACTGTACATTTGACTAGTATCAGTACTTTATTCCACTACTTATTTTTCTGACAACTTTTTACTTTGACTTCTTACATTTTGAACACAAATACCTGAACTTTCTACTTCTTACATGTTGAACTCAAATACCTGTACTTTCTACTTCTCACATGTTGAACACAAATACCTGTACTTTCTACTTCTCACATGTTGAACACAAATACCTGTACTTTCTACTTCTTACATGTTGAACTCAAATACCTGTACTTTCTACTTCTCACATGTTGAACTCAAATACCTGTACTTTCTACTTCTTACATGTTGAACTCAAATACCTGTACTTTCTACTTCTTACATTTTGAACCCAAATACCTGTACTTTCTACTTCTCACATGTTGAACACAAATACCTGTACTTTCTACTTCTCACATGTTGAACACAAATACCTGTACTTTCTACTTCTCACATGTTGAACTCAAATACCTGTACTTTCTACTTCTCACATGTTGAACACAAATACCTGTACTTTCTACTTCTCACATGTTGAACACAAATACCTGTACTTTCTACTTCTTACATTTTGAACCCAAATACCTGTACTTTCTACTTCTTACATGTTGAACTCAAATACCTGTACTTTCTACTTCTTACATGTTGAACTCAAATACCTGTACTTTCTACTTCTTACATGTTGAACACAAATACCTGTACTTTCTACTTCTTACATGTTGAACTCAAATACCTGTACTTTCTACTTCTTACATGTTGAACTCAAATACCTGTACTTTCTACTTCTTACATGTTGAACTCAAATACCTGTACTTTCTACTTCTTACATGTTGAACTCAAATACCTGTACTTTCTACTTCTTACATGTTGAACTCAAATACCTGTACTTTCTACTTCTTACATGTTGAACACAAATACCTGTACTTTCTACTTCTTACATGTTGAACTCAAATACTTGTACTTTCTACTTCTCTCATTTTCCAAACAGCTGGTTCCTTTAGTCTGAATGTGTGTTTGATGCGTGATCATTATTCTTTAGAGTCATTGCGTGCCTATTGATTTGAACACGATCCGTGTATCCATCATTTCCTGGTCTTCTCTAAAGAAGAGGGAGCAATGGAAACGTTGTCATGTTGCCGTTGTTCAGCATGGAAACATTCATTAGCTAACAATGACATTATTGTTCTATTAATATAAAGGGAGGTCAGGTACTCTTTAAAGCAGCTGCTAGTTATGGGTACTTTTTACTAAAGTACACTTCAAAGTTCTTTACTTTCACTTGAGTAAAGAAGTTTAGTCAGTACTTCTACTTTTATCAGAGTATTTTTAAACACAAGTATCTGTACTTCTACTTGAGTAAAGGATGTGTGTACTTCTACTTGAGTAAAGGATGTGTGTACTTCTACCATCTCAGCATGCACATAACAGCAGTTTTAATATCAGCGTATATGAAGCATGCTACAAGCTGTAGAGTGTGATTTCACTAAGAGGGCAGATAACTCTCTCCACGAGGGGATTCGAGCTCAGTGACTTTGTCTTTTACCCTGAAGGGCATTCAGATCCAGAAAAGCAATTATGTTTGTTCTCAGCAGGGGGGCGGCGGGTAGATTCTTGGTCCCAGGTGTCCTTGAGTGATCCTGGGCGAGGGAGATTGAGCTGGAGCGTTGTAATTGTATCAGTCACTTCAAAAGGCCAAACAACAAATGGCATTTTGGGTGGGAAAATTACTCCGGAGAGTTCTCATTGGAACCCCCCCCCCCCCCCGACCTTACGCAGTGTGACGGATCACTGAGGTTTTTACCCTTTGTTGGTGGAAGGCATTATGATTTGTTGCCTTCTTGATTTACAGTGCAGACAACTGCGTTCAAATATTTAAGCAAAACCGCACGCGTCAGTTCACCTGAACGGACGAGCTAATGCACTTTTCTTTTAGCCACAAAAGGACCATTTGTAGATCAGTTACCCTCATGTTACCTTTAATTTAGGGGAAAGGTTTGTCAATGAAGTCTTGGTTAATGGTGGCTGAGTTTGAACAACTATTTAAAAACATCTGTTAACAAACTCTCTGCCTCACACAACAGTCTCACTTTTGTGCAGGTGTGCTACTCGTTTGTGCGTTATTAAAACCGTTGTAGTGAAAATGTGTTTGAAAGTAGTAGGATATACTTTAATGCAGTGGTTCTCAAATGGGGGTACGCGGACCCCTGGGGGTACGTTGGGGTACTGCATGGGGTACGTGAGATTTAAAAAAATAAAATAAAAAGTTAATTAAAAAAATACCATGCATGATTACAAAAATATTCTTAGTACAATAAGTTAAATAGAAAACACAATTTTATATAAAATATTTCTAGAACCACCAAGGGGGTCCTCATAAACATGTCAAATGTGTGTATTGTATTTTATAGTTTTTCACAATATATCATTTTGTTCATTGGTTTGTTAAACATATTATTTCAATTGAAAAACTCCTTGAAAAAAATCTGTTTTATAAAAATGTTATGTTGTTTTTTTGTCATGCATGAAGATGAACATATCCTTAGTTTGTTGTAATTCATGCACGAAGGAGTTAAGAAATCACACACTGAGGGAACATCACTATATTGTAATTATTTGTACAGGGTTTTTCGATCAAAAATGTTCGGGGTCGATCAGGGGGTACTCGGCTGAGAAAATGTTTCAAAGGGGGTACAAGACTGAAAAAAGTTTGAGAAGCACTGCTTTAATGCTTGAGTTGCGTGAGAGGTGGCTTCTTTCGGACGCTAAATTCAAGATTTCAAGAGATGTTGCCGCCCAAAACGCTCTTTGCTCACATAAAAAAAAGAAAAAGCCGTACAATATTTTAAATTTAGCTTCAAACTAATGTGTTGAATGTCGGAAGCTAAATCTTCTAGGAGATTTGGTGACGCCCCATATTATAAATAAAACCCCCTCTTTGCTCTAACCAACCCCCCCCCATTTTGCATCAAGACTTTTCTCTGTTTTCTGGTTCGTTGTCAGAAACAAAAACATACAACAATAATATATATATATATCTATTCTTTTTTTCTTCTCACTCGAATTAATAATTATAACAAAGTACAACACAAAAACAAAAAAACAACAATAATTCTCAAATAGTCTCATCTTTTCTGGTCCTCCCCCCTCTAGCATATATTTTTCTTATGAATAAAACATTAGGTCATCGGCGACATGTGTGTCTTATTATTATAATTAGTTTGCTTTTTTACAAAACAATCAGAAAGAAATTACTTTTAAAATTACAAGAAATAACAACAAATATGATTTTACAGGTCCTGTTCATAACCATTCATGATTTAGCTCCTAAATAATACTTTCAGTTTAGACGTGTACAATATTTCAGTGCATCATTCCAGTTGTTCCACAGACTAACACCTTTGGATGAGATGCAATGAAGTTTGGCATTTGTTCGTACGGGTGGTTTTTTGAAAATACAGTTTCCTCTCAACATGTGCACGCTTTCTCTCCGTGTTCACCGTGAAGCAAGAGCAGCAACGTTTTCTTCGAGAACATCAGAATATTTCTCCGTTAGTAGATCAATAATGAACTCTGACCTCTGAGCTGCTTCTCTTCTCCTCAGGCAGCGCTGTGCATTACTAAATCTCCTGGACAGTAATTGGTGAGAAAGTAGAAATATTTCTCTAACTCATGGATTCAGGGGACTAAAGATTCTCACACCTGTCTGTAATAAGAAACCCAATGTTTTCCATTATGACCCATCAATATTTCAGAGCCTCTACTCTGAACCCACCAAAGTCTTCACCACAGTGTTTTTAAACGATGACAGGACTTCCTGCTACAGTAAAACCATGCATTCTCAGTCTCCAATTTGATGAAACCCGCAGCATGTCCTCTTCCCATCTCTTCCCATCAGCCTCGGTAAATACGTGCCATTGTGTGTCTGTATGTGAGCCTCTCATCTGTTTGCAGACGATGAAGAAAGGCCGCTAATGGCCACTCGTAAACACAAGCTGGAAAACCAATATAATCATTTAACAAAGACTGTATACATCTGTATGCAATGCATTCGTCTTATAGTGATTACATTTAACCGTACAGGAGTATTTGTCACACATATGCTCATAAAAAACGAATTTACATATAAAAAAGTGGTTGGGTTTTTTGCTGCAAAGAATTATAATCACATGTAATCACACTCACATTCGATACTGACTATGGAGCATAAAAGTGATTATATAACTTGAAATATTCATAAATCAATGCTGGATTTAAATTAAAACATATTTAATAGGGAAGTTTGCAGCTGCACTAAATGTGGACACTTGTTGGATCTCTCACTGCCTCAAATTACATCATATATTTTCAGTTTTTGAGTGAAGTTCCAGCTGAAGCTTCAAACTTTAACATGTTTTTCACAATAAACAGCTTTGTCAGCATCTAAAACACTCCTAAAATCGTTCTTAAGGTTTTGAGTTTCCTGATAATTCGCAGTGAAGTTCCCACATTGATTAGAGTAAAGTTGTAGTACTCACTGTGTGATGCTGGAGATGAGCTGCAGTCAGATGTTCTCCTCTCGCTCACGCTGGGCTTTAAATAGTGGAGAGGAAGCTTCTGGCTCTGATGGAGGCAGGACACTTCCCCCTGTGACCAGACACTCACTCAGTTGACTTAATGTCTCTGGAAACCTGACACTGTCGTTAGGAGGAGGGAAATGTAAAAAAAAACATCCCATTTAGCCACAGAAGAATACATGTAGTGCACAGCCGACAAGATGACTTTTAATCACAGTTTTTTACTTCAATCCTTTCTCTTTATGCCGAGGATTTTGACGTGCATTTGGACTTTTTCCGCCATACTCCTAGCTTCTGTTTTTTTTTATAAGTCTGGTGCAAAGTAAAGTAACAATAATAATAATAATTGTAATAGCGCTTTTCCTAATGCTCAAAGACGCTTAACTGTTAAGCCCCAAGCCTGTTTTTCAGGTATCAGGCTCGAAAATGACATTTCCAGAACAAATGACCATAACTTCTAAAAGGGGAAATTAATAATCTTTTTTCTCAAAGTAATGATAAACCTGTGAGTTGGAAAGTCAGAATCAATATAGATGTTTTTTATTTTAAAGAAAATTCAGATTGAACATAGTAAAAAACTGTAAATTATAGTGTCCGTCCAAAAATTATGTTTTACTTTAACTACCCTTGGATGATGGTAAGGTAGACTAAAAGCTTTAGGAATCCAAAGTACAACATATAATAAGTACCCTGTATCAAGGTTGATGCAAAACAAGTGACATTTGACCTTTTTAGAGAGGTTAAGCCAAAAAAACTCCATCCTCTGAGGTGATTTGGGTGGAAATGGGCGTTTTTGCCGTTTCTCTGGAACCCATTGGTCGATTTTGAACCGTTAGAGCCAATAGAATCGAAGGGGAATTTCCACATACACACCAACGTTACCATTGAGAAGTGGGGGCTATGCGCATGCAGTTTCATCTTATGCTCTGAAATCTGAAAACTTAAAAGTAGGTTTATTGCTGATGGATTATCAGAAATCATTCAAAGGGACACAGACACATTGGATTAACCTTCACTAGCGTTGTTATCGTTTTAATGCCATTGAGGACAACTTTTGATCAGACAACAACAGAGGTAAGACATATTGCCGTGTTTTCTACCTAATGCCACGCGTTGTGATGTCTGTTTTTGTTTCTAATGTTGCGAGTTCTGATCATGGAGTGATGATATAGATACCTATTGATCCTGTGTATTCTCACGTTGCTAATCGATATGTTGGATGTGCAGTTACGATAAGTAATAAGGGTGTTATACCGTGAGTTCTGTGATCGCTCAGGGCTAATTCAGAGGCTCAGCGTTAGCCTTGTGTTTTTTTTTCATCAGTTAGCTGAGTTTCTTCCCGTTACATGGATATGAAACATTCATAGTTTATTCAATCTTAAGAAGCCCTGTTGCTTGCAGATGTTGTGGTTTCGGACCAGCCGAAGGGTCCATGGGGCTTAAGAGGTTAAAAGTAGTCACAGAATCCAGAAAGTGGACACTGGTCGTCCAACAATCGGACGATGGGTAGTTCGATGTCAAAATGTCGATGTGGAAGATATTTCACCTCAACTTGCTTACAATGGCTCTGCGAAGGGTGTGTAAACGTGTGTCTCCCTGTGCATGTGGCACCTTGTATGGCAGCCTCTGTCTCTGAATGAATGTGTGTGGATTTGTAAATGCTGAATGTAAGGGTCGCAAACTCTGGGAAAATAGGTCAATCAAGCTTCTCCTGGCTTAATCTGTGAAGCTGGAATATGTTTGACTGAAGCTTGAATGTAACAGACACTTGTTTACATGCAAAAAAACCTACACTCCAGCTTTTTAGTAGTTGCAAATGTTCTAATAAGGCATTCGGTATGTATGTCGTCTCTACTGAGCCAACACACATGTAGACACCATTCAATCAACTCTGTAAATATAATGTATGATGTCCTTTATTGTTTTATGTTTCATGTGGAACCTATATGCTGCAGGTCCAACACATCCTCACTCCCAGGTCGGCCTATGTTGACGTTATGTCAAGTCCTGTGTCGGCTTTTTCCAACGCAAGGGGGGGGCCTTAGCGTCCATTTTCAACGCAAGGGGGGGGGGGCCCTTAGCGTCCATTTTCAGCTTTCCGGGATGTCCATATGCTTCTATGGACGCTCATGGAAGCACGGCGTTCGTTTGTGTCGACTGCCCTTAAAGGCAATGTGAGCGTCCATTCTCATTGGATAACGGAGAATTGTACACCCGGAAGTAAGTATTCCCCTTACTGTCGATTGATTTCACAGTGATATCTGCACTACTCATCGACTAAAAAACACCAGATTATCCTTGTTAATTACACAACATTGATTGGTTTAAATTGTGTGCAATGCTTTTGTATTTTTCCCCTTCCATTCGGAGAAACAAATGTTTTTTCGGAGTAAAGGATGGCAGAAGACACTACACTACCCAGAATCCCCAGCTATCGTTTGGACTACACCATGTGCTCTGTTTGACAAACCCCGTGATAGTCCTCAAGCTCTGTGATTGGAGAGTGTGCTCCGAGGGTTACGCCGAGCCTCGAACAGCACTTGAAATGGAATGGAACCACAGCAGACTGTCCAAAACTGGATTTGAACGGGTCCACCGCGTCCCCCCCTCCCCCACCCCCTCCCCAGAACTACACATGCTGGCTATTCTGTTTCGCAACATGTTCTCTATCTATGGCACGTCTCTACTGGGAGGTGTAGTTTTAAAAGACGTTTTCGTATTTCCCATAATAAGAAGTTGCCAGTATTAAACTGTGTACATCCCTGGAGGTTTAGGGGATAGGAAACACTCACATTTAAAACATATAATTAATAAATGGGTGAAAATTGCTTGTGCCCATAATGGGCAGCATTAATATATATAGGCCTACACACATGCCAGCTAAGGTCAGAAGAGCTTTATTTAACAGCTGGTCTTATGTTTGTGACCCCTGTTGTTAATTGATAACATTACATTACATTAATTGATAAGCCTGAAACATGCACTTGTCAAGGTTCAGAGGCACATTTTGCAAATATGGCAGTAGCCATCGATCAGCTTAAGATAAGATATACTTTATTGATCCCAAGTTGGAACATTTGCGTTACATCAGCATGTGTAACAGTTAAATATGCAGTGGTGTTTATTTGTAAATCATTTAGTATAATCACACAAATTCTGTGTTTTATATTCAACAATTCTGTGTTCTTTATTTATTGATTGTTCAATACCTGACAAGGCCGGAGATGAAATATCTACATACATCTTATAAGAGTATAATACATTATGTATAATATCAGTTAAAATAAGTGCTTCAACATAGTTAACATTGCTGGAGGTACGCACAAATATTGATAGATGTCTTGTAATGCACTATTGAGGAACCTGCGACCCAAGTTTTTCATTCAATGCAGAACTACACCATAGTTGTGTAGGCCTATATGATGTGTCAATAAACCTTAGAAAATCTTGAAATCTTGAAAGGGATGTGCAAAATAGTCATTATATACAGTCTTTAATTAACTATTAGTAGAGAATAACGAGTAATGAATATACTTTATAGGGATCCTATTAATATCTAATAATAAAAATAATGAAATTCAATAACATGCTTTAACCACTAGGTGTCCCTTTATATCAGGTGTGCACCGTTATGGTGTAAATACAACCTATCTACCAATTGGATCAAATATAAAAGTCAGCCGAATTAGTGTTGATACTGCAAGGAGACGTATTGTGTGAAAATAAATGTAAGATGTTGTTTAATGGCTGATATATTTATGATCCACGTCACGTTTTCAGTTCCTCATGTTTGTCTAGAAGTCTTCTCATCAGGGCTCTATAAATAGAGAACTACGGCAGATATGTAATATTTAATGCAGCCGAACCGTGTATTACAATGCCGTTATGTGATGACTTCCAAAGAGAAAAGCAAGCACACTCGGAATAAAGTATTATTTATTTATTTTTAAATGTTTTCGGTCTGTTTCCGGTATTTGTTAATGACGATGTGCTGTGAGATGTGAGACTGGAATTGCACAGGGGGAAATAACGTATCTTTAGATGCGGATTTTGTTAAACTAATACGTTTGCGCTGTGGACCAACACTATACATTGACGGGGAAGGGGGTAGCAATAAAGATAACACCATTAAACAGTTACACAACATAACAGAAATAATATCGATAGCAGCGTCCCTAGCAACCACCTTGGTAACAATGAAAACGTTATGGACGCAATTTCCTGAAGTAATCTTCGTAATAACTAGCAAACTAAATATCATGTACATCCACTGCACACATAATCTGAAATAACAACTCATATTTCTCGCATCAAATGACATCAAAACGCATTTTAATGGCCAAACTAACTTTAAAATAGGCATTTTACACCGAGAATAAAACGAAGTTCGGCCATGTCTTTTTTTTCTGCAGGGAGAAATGTGAAGATCACGTGACGTCAAACAGAGCACATGGTGTAGTCCAAATGATAGCTGGGGATTCTGGGTAGTGTAGTGTCTTCTGCCATCCTTTACTCCGAAAAAATATTTGTTTCTCCGAATCGAAGGGGAAAAATACAAAAGCATTGCACACAATTTAAACCAATCAATGTTGTGTAATTAACAAGGATACTCTGGTGTTTTTTAGTCGATGAGTAGTGCAGATATCACTGTAAAATCAATCCACAGTAAGGGGAATACTTACTTCCGGGTGTACAATTCTCCGTTATCCAATGAGAATGGACGCTCACATTGCCTTTAAGGGCAGCCGACACAAACGAATGCCGTGCTTCCATGAGCGTCCATAGAAGCATATGGACATCCCGGAAGGCTGAAAATGGACGCTAAGGGTCCCCCTCTTGCGTTGAAAATGGACGCTAAGGCCCCCCCCCCTTGCGTTGGAAAAAGCCGACACAGGACTTGACATAACGTCAACATAGGCCGACCTGGGAGTGAGGATGTGTTGGCAGGTCTCTCTTGAAAAAGAGATCTGGGACCAATCTCGTTAAATAAAGGTTTGAAATGCAATCAACTCATATTGCTAGGGTCATTGTCACATTTGAGTATATTTTGTCGTGTACGTGGAAGAAAGTGACAACTCTCCAATGCATCTGGATCGATTCTAGTGTCTGCAAAGTAAACCAAATGACCCAAAACCAGTCGTAAACACAGAGGCTGTATGCAAGTGCAAATATGGAGTCTGGTGATGGCATCGGTGCAATATTTTTGAAGCATTTTGACTTGTTTTTTCAGACTGTATATCTTGATCTTTTGTATATCCCACACGTTAAGCAGCGCACCTGAGCGTTCATGTCCTTTCCATCAATTCAAATGCTCAGCGCTGACCTTATTGTTAACGGCCTCTTGACATTTCCAACATGAACCAGACCACCAAGCTGCACAAAACACGGAGTACATCATCTGTCAAAGCTTCTCCTTATGTGTGAGAGGAGGC
This sequence comes from Gymnodraco acuticeps, assembly GCF_902827175.1. Taxonomy (NCBI): domain Eukaryota; kingdom Metazoa; phylum Chordata; class Actinopteri; order Perciformes; family Bathydraconidae; genus Gymnodraco; species Gymnodraco acuticeps. The sequence goes on along the minus strand of NW_022990098.1, from coordinate 10,289 downwards.
CTGGCTGCTCTGCTTCTGCTAAAGCAAGTGACCAGAGAGGAGGAAGATGACCTCTAAGACTTCCTTGTTGATGGAAGAGATTAAGGAAAACTCCTCAGGGAATCTCTATCAGGCAGGATTATCAGATAAGGTATATCATTAACCGAGGATTAAACCTGTATTTCTACCAGCATCGTCAAGGGAATAAGTCTCATGTGAGATTGTTGCCTGATGAATAACATTGTGTGTGTGTGCGTGTGTGTGTGTGTGTAATGTATGGCTGCATGCATGAGCATTGCCTTACATGTTGTTATTGAAGGGAGTTGTTGTTCGAAATGTCTTCAACGTATGTTTTAAGGGTCTGAAACTCATTCAAAATGCAATTATTAAGCATATATTTCCTGTCTGACATCATCCCTGACTTGCAACCTTTAGCTCATGTCTGAATTACACTATATCAGCTGTTTAATAACCCTTTTAAATGCACAAAAAGCAACCCATTTCTAATTGTACCTTACATCTTTGTGTTTTATTTTGCAGCCGAACAAAGGACAAGGTATCCATCACAATAACTGTCAGCAGGTAGAGCATTAACTCAGATCCGGAGGTCAATCCCAGAGCTAATATTTGCCCGGTTATTGTTCTGCGAGCTTATCTTGAGGGTGTGTTATTGTCCCGGGAGTATTTGCGGAAAAGCCCCACATGCATTAGAAAGCGAGTATTACCTGATCTTGATGAATTACATGATCATTGGTATTAGATAAATAAACATGAGGGGAACATGGACAATGTGCCGCTGTCTGTTTAGGAAATGTGCGGTAAGGGGACAGATGAACATGCTATTTAAAGGCAGAGAAAACCCATAGATGTGTGTGTGTGTTTTGACTACATTTGTTTCAGGGATGTGTGTGTGTGTAATGGCGGTGTGTTTTGAATATTCAGACGGGGCGATGTGTGTTTAGCAGTGAAGAGGACGCTCTGCTGCACCTGTCCGACTGCTGACGAGACTGAATTCATAATGCACACAGCATAAAATATGTCATTACATGCTCCCACACATGCTAACCCATGCATTTGATACCACTATTACTAATACATATAACCATTTTACACTTTTGCACTGATTTACATATTGAGTGCTGCAGAACCTCTTGAGTGCTAGAAGGAGGAACATTTGTGATGCATGTATTTAGGGGGTGTATCGGCAGAAATATTATCATCAATATGTGAACATTAGTCTATATATACGCAACATCCCCACACTTGAAGCCTTCAAAAGGGCCCTCAAGTCCCATCTGTTTGCCAAGGCTTTCGGCCCCTAAATCGATCTGTTGTTCTGTTTGTCTGTCTTTTGTTTTGTTATGTTTGTCTTTGCACTATTACTTGTGAAGCGACCTTGGGTCCCCTGAAAGGCGCTATAGAAATCGAAGCTATTATTATTATTATAATCACCTATAAAAGTACTGCTGTGTTGTTGTCCTCTTGCACCGCCATGTTTCTGCAGCAGCTGTGCGTCATGTAGTTGCTTTCATGACATGTTACTTGATATGTTACCATTGATTTAGTTATATAACGTGCATATACTTTGCACAAAGTCATTTTATTTCCTACACTGTATATAAAACTTGTTTTCTTTTGTAAAATCGGGAGTTTTTGTCATTATATGATATTATTTACGAGGAGTATCAGTGGGTTTTCTGCCCCTTTTTTGCACCATTTATTGTTTGTTATATGTCACTTTTTAAACTTCACAAATACATTTTAACATATATTCCGCCAACTTCTGCAGCAATGGAGAGTTAGGACTCAGAGAGACACGAGGAGAGTTGGAGCTTTGATGTCAAACACGGATCTTTAATACAAGCATCGGCCGGAGAAATTCAAATCACAAGTCACACAGTCAAAGGTTCTGACTGCACGGGTGGGTTGCCATGTCAAATCTGATCAGCCTCGCATCTTGGTAGACCTTTTAACTAGTTTACAGAGAGTTAATGAGCATATTGGGGATGGGCGTAAACATCTGGAGGAGACACAGGAGATGTCTCTCACATCTGTGGAGCTTAGAAAGCCAGCGTTCTCACAGTCGTAAACCCCCCTATCAGGCCATAAAACTGACCCTTACGGCCCGTCCACACAGCGGCGTGCGTTGAAGCTTCCAACGCTTCTGCCCATTCACTTTAAATGGGGTGACGTCACTTTTAGCCGAACTGCATTTTGGGAAGCGACGTGGAGCGTTGCTGGCGTTGCTCGCTTCAAAAGTTGAGCAATGTTCAACTTTTGGCGCCTCGGCAGAAGCGTCAGCCAATGAAATCCCGTTTATGCAAATCTGCCAGTACAAGCGCTAGCCAATCAAACCGCGTGTATGCTGGGAGAGACTACGCAGGTCATTTCCTCATATTCAAAAAAATGGAGGGAAAATTCATTATAGCAGTAAAGAATCACCCGGTGCTGTATGATCAGTCTCTGTTCATCTACCGGGATACAAACCGGAGGAGCGAGGCATGGAGGGAGGAGGCAGAGACAGTGGGTGAAACTGGTAGGTTTTCGCCTGTTTGGGGAGTTTATATCCAGTTTACTTCGTTTTAACATTGCTATTGCTTTGTATGTCGGGGGCGGGAGATTCATGTGATTGGTTGTTGGTCGCATTGCTCGCAAAAAATCCCCAAGCTTCAGATACGCCCACCTCCAAGTGTCAACGCACGCTGCTGTGTGGACGCTCCGTAACGGCCGGTCCACACAGCGGCGTGCGTTGACGCTTGCCGGCGGGCGTGTCTGACACTCGACCAACAACCAATCACATGAATCTCCCGCCCCAGACACACAAGCACGCGGTTTGATTGGCTAGAGCTTGTACTGGCATATGATTCGATTGGCTGACGCCTCCGTCGAGGCGTCAAAAGTTGAACATTGCTCAACTTTTGAAGCCAGCAACGCCAGCAACGCCAGCAACGCTCCACGTCGCTAACCCACGCTGTGTGGACGGGCCGCAAGTGCTGGAGCACATTCCTTAAAGGCCCTGTCACACTGTCCCGAAATTGACACCCGATGGACACACCATAACGGAAATGTTCAAATTCGGCTGTGATCGTAGCAACATCGGGCCATTCGTGAGGGCATCTAAGCCATCGTATGACCGCCGGTGGAGTTTCTCAGGCTCCGGCAGCAACTTCGTGAGCGGCAACTTCGTAAGGTACTCGTGAGGGCATCTTGTCAAATCGTGTCATCTTCGTGTTATCATCGGGCATTCGCCCTCACTCTGATCGGGGCGAATGCCCGATGGCACCGATGATAACAAGATGCCCTCACGATGGCCTTACGAAGGGCAACATTTACACACGAATTCAACACGAAAATGAACCTTCGCAAGGTCCTTCGGCAATTTTTTGGCATGCCAAAGATTTTGCCACTGCTCACGAAGTTGCTGCCGGAGCCTGAGAAACTCCACCGGCGGTCATACGATGGCTTAAGATGCCCTCACGAATGGCCCGATGTTGCTACGATCACAGCCGAATTTGAACATTTCCTTTATCGTGTGTCCATCGGGTTTTTTATTGCACAACAAAATCATGTAAATATATTATGTAAATAACCCAATTTGTGTTCTGTGAAACTAAAAAGGATATAATATATTATTTTGAAGGACAGTTGACAGGAAGTTGTTGTTGTTATGGAAAACAACATTACAGAGAAAACGTAATATTTTCTATATATAACGACGGATAAAGTAAAGAACAAAGTCTGAAGATATCAGTACTGTATCATAGTACTGTAACATAATTGTTTTTGGTACTTTCATTGCAGTTGTATGTCTTAAATGTAATGTAAATGTTGCCTTCGTGTGTGGTTCGGGGCCATCTTCGTGCGAAATTCACAATTCCATATTCGTGTGTCCATCGGGTGTCAATTTTGGGACAGTGTGACAGGGCCTTTAAAGGAGATAACAGAATATTGGTTGGTTATTAATGTCAACAGGCAATAAGGTTAAATATCTAGGAGCAAAGACAGAATTATTCCCTCACACCGCCCAGAATAGATGAACCAAACTCTGGCTGTTAAAATGGCTTCGATTGTTTTACTTTTGAAGTAGCAGCACATACAATTTGGTTGACAAAAACGCGCCGATTGGAGAAAAAATAAGAGGAAAAAGAGGAATAAATGGTTGCTTTTTGAATACTTCAAGTTTTAATTTCATCCCAGAGTTTATTAAGGTATTCAGTTTGTCCTAATCTGCAGACTTCCCTCTAGATGCCACTAAACTCTCCAGCCTGGTCCTTTAAACTTTTTTTTCTGCTTCATTATTGGTTCTCAAAGTGTGTAAAGGACAGGTGGACGTGTCGCTCTGTACACAAAATCAGCTGAGAGCAGCAGTATGCAGAGTGCTGTACCTGCACAGCTGTCACTCACAAGTTCACAGAGGCCTAAGTGGTGTGTGTGTGTGTGTGTGTGTGTGTGTGTGTGTGTGTGTGTGTGTGTGTGTGGTGTGTGTGTGTGTGTGTGTGTGTGTGTGTGTGTGTGTGTGTGTGTGTGTGTGTGTGTGTGTGTGTGTGTGTGTGTGTGTGTGTGTGTGTGTGTGTGTTCCTGGTAACATGTGGCATCACTTATAGATGAGGTCACCTCTTAGTGGCGGCGTCCTCTGGGAACACGCTGCTTTCTGACACTTTATTTTGTCCGCTTCTGAGACGAGTCAGCATTTTGACTTTTCCACAAGAACTTCTCTGGATTTTATTCACAGGAAACATCACTTCCATTTCCATTTAACCAACATGAGCTGATAAAAGTATTTATTTATGCTTATTTGTGCTTGTTTCCGTGGTTCTCCGGCCTGACAGTGATGAGATATTGTAAATCACTGTGAAGCAACGATGCAGATGTCTGTGTAAATATGTTTGCAGTGAATCTCTTCAGTCTTTCTGATCATTTTTAAGTAATTAAGAGCTGCTTTTCTAAAGTGAAACAGTGCCTGTCCGTTTGGCTGAGTCTCCACTGTGAGTAAACCCCATAATTACAATTGTCTTGGATGCACTTTAACACATTTCAGTGCAGATTCTGCAGACTGTGACAGAGTTGGACTTATTTATATATTCATGTGTTCAGTGTGAAGCAGCACTTTTTAACGGGCCCTGTTATTATTTTCTGCAAAGTTATGAAAAGTTTATATAAGACCCTTTAACACGTTCACTCACACGTGTAAGGTGGCCGAGAGGTGATGAGGTAACGGAAAAAAAGTAGTTACGTCCCCACTAAGGTCTAGGGGACCTGGAGACAATAACACACCACAACCAATAATTATGAGGGAGTCAGAGTAAAGGTTGACAAAAGGTTTATTCCTATAACCTAACTGAACAGAAGTTTAACAGAAATACTCTTTGTGTGAGGAGGAGGAGGAGGAGGGAGGAGGAGGAGGAGGAGGAGGAGGAGGAGGAGGAGGAGGAGGAGGAGGAGGAGGAGGAGGAGGAGGAGGAGGAGGAGGAGGAGGAGGAGGAGGAGGAGGAAGAGGAGATTGTGCCAAACAAAAGAAATAAGCATTACAAAACCAGGCCTCTCTCTACATCGATCCTTGGAAACCAAAACTCAAACCCCTCACTAACTAAACTACTGAAAGCTGAACAAAACAGAATACAGGGGTGGCAACAATCCGCTAACCTAATGTGTCCTAACATTAGTTACCTACGTGACTGAGAAATGTACAGGGTACCCCAGACTTACCGAACTCCCCCACCTCTCAACACACACATTAACAAAGGTTAGAAGAAAGTAGAATGAGCTTCTAAACAAGGCAGTCAATTGCAGGCTCCTCAATCCGCAACAGGCCCAGGGTGAGAGAGCGAGAAGACTTCCCATGGTCCTTTATGGTCGGCCCTGGCTGCTGATAGGCCAGCTTACATAAAATCAAATTGGAAAACATGCACTTTAAATGTCAAGCAACTCAACATAGACAGAATGTACGGGATAATATGCTTTTTTGCAGAATTGTCCAACTCCCAATCCCCTAACAACTATTAATAATAAGTCTTAAAAATATAAATATATCATCCTTATTTTTTGAACGTCTGTATTAATTTTTTTACCGGAATTTATTGACTTTTTTGAAAAATAAATCATATTTTTAAATCAAAACATTTTCTATGTTTTCTCCATTGAAGCCTATAGGGCAAGCATCAGGGGGTTAGTCATACAATCAAACAACCATTAAATATAGATTCATGGTCAGTGGGTTTAAAAACATCAAGGACTGTTTATAAGGCTGTAAACAGTTTAAAAGATGTCCCACCGTGCAAAATGCAGTGTCTCAAAAGTGGGATTTGTGCTCTCTGAGGATGCTCTGAATTACATTTAGAGGGTATTTCTGTGAGATGCTCCTCTTGAGGGCGAACTCATTTAGCATCGTAGCAGGATAACGATTCAACTATAGCAAAGATGGAAGAAGTACACACATCCTTTACTCAAGTAGAAGTACAGATACTCGTGTTTAAAATGGTGAAAGTAGAAGTACTGACTAAACTTCTTAACTCAAGTAAAAGTAAAGAGGCTTTGAAATGTACTTCAGTAAAAAGTACCCATAACTAGCAGCTGCTTTAAAGAGTACCTGACCTCCCTTTATATTAATAGAACAATAATGTCATTGTTAGCTAATGAATGTTTCCATGCTGAACAACGGCAACATGACAACGTTTCCATTGGTCCCTCTTCTTTAGAGAAGACCAGGAAATGATGGATACACGGATCGTGTTCAAATCAATAGGCACGCAATGACTCTAAAGAATAATGATCACGCATCAAACACACATTCAGACTAAAGGAACCAGCCTGTGGACAAGCTGCAGCTCTCGGGGTGGATCACCACCTCACCTCCTGGATCCTGGACTACCTCACCAACCGCCCACAGTACGTGAGGACCAGGGAGTGTCAATCAGACACCATCATCAGCAGTATGGGGGCCCCCCAGGGGACGGTTCTCTTCACCCTCTACACTGCTGACTTCACTCACAACACTGCAACCAGTCACCTGCAGAAGTTCTCTGACTCCGCCATCGTTGGCCTCATCTCCAACGAGGATGACAGGGAGTACAGGGAGCTGACGCAGGACTTCACCCTCTGGTGCCAGAGGAACCACCTTCAGCTGAACGCAACGAAGACCGAGGAGCTGGTGGTGGATTTCAGACGGCGCCAACACTCCCCCCCCCGACACCAGTGAACATCCAGGGAGCGGACATTGAGATTGTGAAATCTTACAAATACCTGGGTGTTCATCTGAACAATAAACTGGACTGGACTGACACTTCTGCTGCTCTGCACAAGAAGGGACAGAGCAGACTCTTTCTGCTGAGGAGACTGAGGGCTTTCGGGGGGCAGGGGGCCCTCCTTCAGACCTTCTTTCACTCTGTTGTGGCATCAGCCATTTTCTATGGTGTGGCCTGCTGGGGCAGCAGCATCTCGGCTGCTGACAGGAAGAGACTGAACAGACTGGTAAGGAAGGCCAGCTCTGTCCTGGGGAGTACTCTGGACACTGTGGAGGAGGTGGGAGACAGGAGTCCTCTGGACACTGTGGAGGAGGTGGGAGACAGGAGTCCTCTGGACACTGTGGAGGAGGTGGGAGACAGGAGTCCTCTGGACACTGTGGAGGAGGGTGGGAGACAGGAGTCCTCTGGACACTGTGGAGGAGGTGGGAGACAGGAGTCCTCTGGACACTGTGGAGGAGGTGGGAGACAGGAGTCCTCTGGACACTGTGGAGGAGGGTGGGAGGACAGGAGTCCTCTGGGACACTGTGGAGGAGGTGGGCGACAGGAGTCCTCTGGACACTGTGAGGTGGTGGGAGACAGGAGTCCTCTGGACACTGTGGAGGAGGTGGGAGGACAGGGAGTCCTCTGGACACTGTGGAGTGGTGGGGACAGGAGTCCTCTGGACACTGTTGGAGGTGGGGGGGACAGGAGTCCTCTGGACACTGTGGAGGTGGTGGGAGACAGGAGTCCTCTGGACACTGTGGAGGGGGTGGGAGACAGGAGTCCTCTGGACACTGTGGAGGAGGTGGGAGACAGGAGTCCTCTGGACACTGTGGAGGAGGTGGGAGACAGGAGTCCTCTGGACACTGTGGAGGAGGTGGGAGACAGGAGTCCTCTGGACACTGTGGAGGAGGTGGGAGACAGGAGTCCTCTGGACACTGTGGAGGAGGTGGGAGACAGGAGTCCTCTGGACACTGTGGAGGAGGTGGGAGACAGGAGTCCCTCTGGACACTGTGGAGGGTGGGAGACAGGAGTCCTCTGGACACTGTGGAGGAGGTGGGAGACAGGAGTCCTCTGGACACTGTGGAGGTGGTGGGAGACAGGAGTCCTCTGGACATGTGGAGGAGGTGGGAGACAGGAGTCCTCTGGACACTGTGGAGGAGGTGGGAGACAGGAGTCCTCTGGACACTGTGGAGGAGGTGGGCGACAGGAGTCCTCTGGACACTGTGGAGGAGGTGGGAGACAGGAGTCCTCTGGACACTGTGGAGGTGGTGGGAGACAGGAGTCCTCTGGACACTGTGGAGGAGGTGGGAGACAGGAGTCCTCTGGACACTGTGGAGGTGGTGGGAGACAGGAGTACTCTGGACACTGTGGAGGAGGTGGGCGACAGGAGTCCTCTGGACACTGTGGAGGAGGTGGGAGACAGGAGTCCTCTGGACACTGTGGAGGAGGTGGGAGACAGGAGTCCTCTGGACACTGTGGAGGAGGTGGGAGACAGGAGTCCTCTGGACACGGAGGTGGTGAGGGACAGGAGTCCTCTGGACACTGTGGAGGAGGTGGGAGACAGGAGTCCTCTGGACACTGTGGAGGAGGTGGGAGACAGGAGTCCTCTGGACACTGTGGAGGAGGTGGGCGACAGGAGTCCTCTGGACACTGTGGAGGAGGTGGGAGACAGGAGTCCTCTGGACACTGTGGAGGAGGTGGGAGACAGGAGTCCTCTGGACACTGTGGAGGGGGGGGGAGACAGGAGTCCTCTGGACACTGTGGAGGAGGTGGGAGACAGGAGTCCTCTGGACACTGTGGAGGAGGTGGGAGACAGGAGTCCTCTGGACACTGTGGAGGAGGTGGGAGACAGGAGTCCTCTGGACACTGGAGGTGGTGAGGGACAGGAGTCCTCTGGACACTGTGGAGGAGGTGGGAGACAGGAGTCCTCTGGACACTGTGGAGGAGGTGGGAGACAGGAGTCCTCTGGACACTGTGGAGGAGGTGGGCGACAGGAGTCCTCTGGACACTGTGGAGGAGGTGGGAGACAGGAGTCCTCTGGACACTGTGGAGGAGGTGGGAGACAGGAGTCCTCTGGACACTGTGGAGGAGGTGGGAGACAGGAGTCCTCTGGACACTGTGGAGGAGGTGGGCGACAGGAGTCCTCTGGACACTGTGGAGGAGTGGGAGACAGGAGTCCTCTGGACACTGTGGAGGTGGTGGGAGACAGGAGTCCTCTGGACACTGGAGGTGGTGAGGGACAGGAGTCCTCTGGACACTGTGGAGGAGGTGGGAGACAGGAGTCCTCTGGACACTGTGGAGGAGGTGGGAGACAGGAGTCCTCTGGACACTGTGGAGGAGGTGGGAGACAGGAGTCCTCTGGACACTGTGGAGGAGGTGGGAGACAGGAGTCCTCTGGACACTGTGGAGGAGGTGGGAGACAGGAGTCCTCTGGACACTGTGGAGGAGGTGGGAGACAGGAGTCCTCTGGACACTGTGGAGGAGGTGGGCGACAGGAGTCCTCTGGACACTGTGGAGGAGGTGGGAGACAGGAGTCCTCTGGACACTGTGGAGGTGGTGGGAGACAGGAGTCCTCTGGACACTGTGGAGGAGGTGGAGACAGGAGTCCTCTGGACACTGTGGAGGAGGTGGGAGACAGGAGTCCTCTGGACACTGTGGAGGAGGTGGGAGACAGGAGTCCTCTGGACACTGTGGAGGAGGTGGGAGACAGGAGTCCTCTGGACACTGTGGAGGAGGTGGGAGACAGAGTCCTCTGGACACTGTGGAGGAGGTGGGAGACAGGAGTCCTCTGGACACTGTGGAGGAGGTGGGCGACAGGAGTCCTCTGGACACTGTGGAGGAGGTGGGAGACAGGAGTCCTGACACTGTGGAGGAGGTGGGAGACAGAGTCCTCTGGACACTGTGGAGGAGGTGGGCGACAGGAGTCCTCTGGACACTGTGGAGGAGGTGGGAGACAGGAGTCCTCTGGACACTGTGGAGGAGGTGGGAGACAGGAGTCCTCTGGACACTGTGGAGGAGGTGGGCGACAGGAGTCCTCTGGACACTGTGGAGGAGGTGGGAGACAGGAGTCCTCTGGACACTGTGGAG